>NW_026705620.1:0-300000 GCF_029867415.1 Vicia villosa | reverse complement strand
TATGAAGAATCGTGAGAGGTGAATTCAAGACAGCTTAGGATGCATATAATGATCAGTACCTACCTTCTTTTACCTCAGAAAGATTATACAATGCTTAGGATTGATTGAGGAAGGCTGCCACCAAACTTCTTTGTAGCCCTAGTTTTTTTATATTTTGGTAATTCAAAACCCTAGTTATTCCTTCCTATTTTCCTCCTCTATTATGCTGCATCTTTTGTGTATATATGCAAGAGCAATTTAGGTCAAACAATAGGCTTGGATCCCTTGTATTTGGAGAAAAATAATTTTATTGAAAATTCGTGTAATTCTTTCCTTTTTTAGCCAAATATGATCTCAATATTTGCAAACTTGAAGACCACGAAATTTAATCAATTATATAGCTTAAATGTTGATGGAATTTGATTGGAAGAAGAAATCTTTGATTTGAAACCATTTATTTCATATTTTATATGATTTATTAATGTTTAAATGAATAGAAATTCAAATAAATAAAAATAAATATCACAAAAATAAGATAAAAGGTTTAAGGGTCCTTATATGGGCCATGGTCACGTTTGAGAAACCCTATAAAAATCCTAATTTAGAAACTTTTGAAATTGTTGATTTCTGATCTTTCCTTGATGAACCATGATAAATTCTTGATCAAATGGTGAAATATATTTCAATATGAGGATGTTGACAAAAAATTAGGAGTTTTGACTGTACTTTGACCACAGTTTGACTTTTAGGTCAATCAGTCGATTATTGATCGTTTGGGTCATTGAGTGAGAAATCTTTTGAATCAGGGCTTGAAACTTGGCATGATGATTTATTTGAATCATATGAGAGGCCATGGAGTCCATTGGAGGTATCAGAACCTGAATTTTCTCTAAAAAGATCAAAAACCCTAGTTTAGAGGCTGTTGTTAAGGAGAGTACAGTCAGTCAGGTCTTGAGCGTCTGATATTCAAATGAGCTTGAGTATAAAATTATGGTGGGAAAATTTTGGGGTATGACAGCTGCCCCTGTTCAATCTTCTTATATCTGAAGATATAGATGGGCATGTGCGTCTATCGGAATCTGAAGGTAGAAGATGATTGAACACTAGAATACCCAGGAATTTGCCCCAGCTGAAGTAGGGACTTTTGTCGGAGATGGGCTTGAAGATGCCATCCAGGCAGAATATTGTCGGAGACGGGCTTAAAGATGCCATCCGGGTGTTGAGAGACTTGATTGAGATGGGCTTAAAGATGCCATCCGGCTTGATAGACTTGAGAGTTAGAATACGTCGTACGTTAGACCGTATCTGAAGGATATACTTAGGATGAGTCGTACGTTAGACTGGAGGATGAACTTTGGATGAGTCGTACGTTAGACTAAATCCAATTTGCATCCGCAGATGTCTGGAAGGCCGCGCGTTAGGCTGAAGGAGTTTAGTATGTTGAGAAGTGTTTGTTGGAGATTGGTCGTGTCATTACTGTTCGTAGTAGATGAATTGGATCTTTGAAAGTTGATCGTGTCGGTACCATTTGTAATACCTGAATTAGATCTTGGAAAGATGATCGTGTCTACACCGTTCGTAGTAACCGAATTAGATCTTGGAGAGATGATCGTGTCTACACTGTTCGTGATGATAGAATTAGATCTCTTGTCGTGTCAGCACCGTTCGTAGTAGCTGATTTAGACTTTTAGAAACAGTTGATCGTGTCCACACCGTTCGTGATGATGGAATTAGATCTCTGAGAGTTGATCGTTACGGAACCGTCTGAGGTTACCGCTTTTAGATTTTGGAAGTTGAATGTTTAAGGAACCGTCTAACTTAAATCTACAGGTGGATTGTTTAAGGAACCGTCCGAGGTATCGACTTAAATCTGAGGGTAGATTGTATAAGGATCCGTCTAAGGTATCGACTTTAAATCTGAAGGTAGATCATCAAGGAACCGTCCAAGGTATCGACTTAGATCCAAAGGTAGATCATTAAGGAACCGTCCAAGGTATCTACTTAGATCTGAAGGTAGATCATTAAGGAACCGTCCAAGGTATCGACTTAGATCCGAAGGTAGATCATTAAGGAACCGTCCAAGGTATCGACTTAGATCCAAAGGTAGATCATTAAGGAACCGTCCAAGGTATCGACTTAGATCCGAAGGTAGATCATTAAGGAACCGTCCAAGGTATCGACTTAGATCTAAAGGTAGATCATTAAGGAACCGTCCAAGGTATCGACTTAGATCCAAAGGTAGATCATTAAGGAACCGTCCAAGGTATCAACTTAGATCCAAAGGTAGATCATTAAGGAACCGTCCAAGGTATCGACTTAGATCCAAAGGTAGATCATTAAGGAACTGTCAAAGGTATCGACTTAGATCCGAAGGTAGATTATTAAGGAACCGTCCAAGGTATCGACTTAGATCGAAAGGTAGATCATTAAGGAACCGTCAAAGGTATCGACTTAGATCCGAAGGTAGATCATTAAGGAACCGTTAAAGGTATCGACTTAGATCTGAAAGGTTTTGAAGTTGTTTATTTGACTGCAGATGTAACCTGAAAAAAAGAAAAGTTAGTTTTTTATGCCATGTCATGATGCATGTAATGTGTTTATGTGACGGGATTCTCAAAATAAATGAGAACCTTGCATGTTATGTACACATTTGTCGCGATGCATTATGTATTATGTATGAACATGTATGCAATTGTATGAATATGTTTATGATTTATGACGTATGACTATGATTTATGCTATTTGACACATCTTGATTGAGAAGGTGGATCTCCATGTCATTGTAATTTTGATGTTTGATCTTATCTTGAGGATGCTCAGCTGGGGATTTATGATTTCTGCCTGGGGATGATCAGTAACTTGATGTTCCCTGATTGGGGACAAAAGTATTAGTAACCCATGTTGGAGAAGAGCAAAGTGTTGGAGAACCAGTGGTGTTGAAGATGTAAACTTTGTTGGGGAGCCATGTCTTTGTCGGGACGAGAGCGTTTGAAGATATCTTCTTAATGATTACTCTGTGGGGATATGATCTTGTGAACCCGGCTCTGTGGGGAGACATGGGTGAAAGTTGCCCCCAGTATTATAGTAACTACCATTCCTGGATTTGATTAGGACACACCACTGAGTATTGATCAAGATGTCAAACTGGACTTTCATAGATTTTCCCCTGCTAGTAGGAACTTGAAAAGATTCACCTCGCGAGGACTTTATGAAGTGTATACTGTAGGCGACATGCCCCTAGTAATCGTAAACTTAGGATGATGCCCCTGACTGTTTGGCTTTTTTGAGAGATTCTTGGAATCTTGACTTGATTGCCCCAGATTGATCGGGAAATAGTTTGAAATCCACTTGGGATGTATGCCTTTGACTTTTTGGCATTCGAGAGATTCTTCGAATCTTGACTTGATTACCCCAAATTTATCGGGAAATAGTTTGAAATCCACTTGGGATGTATGCCTTTGACTTTTTGGCATTCGAGAGATTCTTCGAAGCTTGACTTGATTTCCCCAGATTGATTGGGCAAACCATGTCATGCCCCTTGTATACGTAGGAGACATTGCTTCTCGGAGTAATCTTGTCTGTCGGGATAACTTTCAGTCATTAGTTGTACCATATGCAAATTCTTTCTGTTGCTAACTTTTGAAATTATGTAGCAGAATTTGTTTAATAATGAATTCATGAGATGCAATGCATACATTTGTCTTGAGTTTTTTGAAAACACATTAAAACAAGAGATGTAAAAGCGTGATATTTGTAAAAACATGCTATTTTTGTAGAAGCGAAATATCGACTCAGCATTTTAGTAAACTTTAAGGAGTCGGGATACCTTTTTGGTGACAGTATGCTTTCGAACTAACCATGCTTCAATTAGGACTTTGAAGGGTTGTAACGTGGCTTGGTTCACGGTTTAAGAAACAAAAGATAAAGGCTCAAAGTTTTTTTGTATCCACCCCTCTTCGTGATGATCTTCAGTCCTAAGCTCAGTTAATTCAACTTATGCATTCAGGTTCCAAGAGACTTTTGGATTTGCACCTTTGATAATGACGATGGTTCACAAGCAAAGAGAACTTTTGAGATGGCAGTCACTTCTTCCTTTTGGTAGTCACAACATTGTGTTGTTCAGGAATTTATTGACTTCTCTTTTTTCATCTTTTTGATATCCCTAACTTTTGCCTGAACTGTCTATTTTGGAGCTTACAGTCAGCGGGATGCCTCGATTTTTGCCTAAGTCTTCTTTTTTTTTTTTGACTTAGCAAGCCTTTCTTTGTATATATGTTTCTTCAATTTTTTTTGAAAGATATTGACTGCCTTGCTTAATGATTGATGAACCATCGCTGGCTTTTGATTGATATCTCCAACACTTCTTTGATGTGTGCGGATGAACGTTGGTGATTGAAACCTTTGTTGAAAGGTGTACTGAATGATTCTCTTAAAATAGAATGCACAACCAAATTAACTGAGAACTACCTGCCCCAGGTTATGATCAAGGGTTTTAATTAGTACAAGAAAGAAACTTATAGTTCTTAGGCTCAAAGGGGTTGACGAGGGATTAACATCCTTATATCTCCACTGTTTAGGAATTGAAACAATGCCTGTACATCGTCAACATAGTCCGTTCAAAAGCATACTGTATGAGGTTGCGGTATCGTTTTCGTTATCCTCCCTCAAAAGGCTTACAGCTTAGCAGGAGTTGAATATCACAAAACATAAGAAAAGTAAAAACATAATTTAAAATGAGTGATAGCGAAGTAAATTATTCAAGACAAACATATGCAATGCACTGATGATAATTATTAAGACATATAATGTCTATCATAAGTCAAATGTTTAAACAAACAGAAAAGAAACTTGCAAATGAAATTAGATCTAATGATCCAAAAGTTTGTCCGTCTAGACGCTAATCAGTCTTGTCATGACTAGGCATAGGAGCGGTGATCACCACAGGAGTTTCGGGAGGGTTGAATTTGATTTCCCCGTTATCGATTAGATCTTGAATCTTATTCCTCAATGTCTAGCAATTGTTTTTGTAATGTCCAGGAATGTTGGAATGGTACGTGCACCTCGCATTGAGTTTATATCCAGAGGTATTAGAATTCTTAGGAGCATCCCTCAGAGTAATCAATCTGATCTTCAACAGATGTTGTAATGTTTGAGCCGATGATATATTGATTTTGGTGAATTAATGCTTAGGTTCATCTGGCTTGCGTCGTTGTTATGGAACTGGTGTAGAGATTCAGAGTATCCGGGGTTCGAGCTTCCGGAATGTGTATCTGATAAGAATGTTTCAGATTGTCCGGGGTTCGAGCTTCCGGAATGTATATCTGATTGGAATGTTTCAGAAGTCTGGGGGTCAGAATGTTCATCTGATTGGAACTTTCAGAATGTCCAGGGTTCGAGCTTCCGGAATGTATATCTGATTGGAATGTTTCAGAAGTCTAGGGGTCAAGCTTCCAGAATGTTCATCTAATTGGAACTTTCAGAATGTCCAGGGTTCGAGCTTCCAGAATGTATATCTGATTGGAATGTTTCAGAAGTCTGGGGGTCAAACTTCCAGAATGTTCATCTGATTGGAACTTTCAGAATGTCCAGGGTTCGAGCTTCCGGAATGTATATCTGATTGGAATGTTTCAGAAGTCTGGGGGTCAAGCTTCCAGAATGTTCATCTGATTGGACTTTCAGAATGTCCAAGGTTCGAGCTTCCAGAATGTATATCTGATTGGAATGTTTCAGAAGTATGGGGGTCAAGCTTCCAGAATGTTCATCTAATAGAGATTGATTTGTTGATGGTATTTGTCTGACCAGTTGGTCAACCTGAAAGGAAAAGTTAGTTTTATGTGATGTTATGAATGCAAATGCAATCTTTTCAAGGATCTTTAGGAATTTAGTTAGCAACATTAGAAAATAATTTGGTCGCGTCTTTGTCTGAAGAATTCTGACTTTTGTCTTTGAATGTCTTTCTTTGAGAATCAAGCTCACCATATCCAGTGGGTCATAGCCTCTGATTAGGGATACTTCTGAATTTGAAGGTACATGGCTAGTGGAAAATAAATCCTCTTGCCCCTTGATAGGTACCGAGTCTCTGAATTGGAAGGTATGTGGCCAGAGGAAAATAAACCCTCTTGCCCCTTGATTAGGAATTCGGTCCTTGATAAGAGTACCTGAGATTGTGCGCCCTAAATCCCTAAGATCCTTGAAAGGGTTAGTAAACATGCAATGTTATGATGTCATGATGTTATGCGGATGCAATGCATCAGGCAAAACGTAAGGTGATAAGGACAAACAAGTCCTACAAGAAAAACCTGCAAGGAAACGAAAGGGTTAGTAGCACACACAAGCAAGTCACACAAGTGTCCTTAGGTTTAGGGGCTTGCATGAAGTTCGTAGGTAAGTACCCTCCCCATTGAAGTTAAGTTGGTTCAACCTTTCCTATATAAAGATCGGGTTCTAGGGAGCTCATATCGTTGACCTTTCTCGAAGGCGCTTATCTCAGTTCGGCAATTGAATCACCAACCGAGAAGGTCCTGAAAGTCCAGTCCATATGAGTGTAGCTTTGAGTATCAACCAACTTCAGTCGGAACCAAAGCCAGCCATCTCGCTACTTTCTAATAGGCCAAAGCCAAGTTCAACTAGGGTTCTAAGGGCAAATTAGTGCTTAATGACACCACGCAGCATCCAAGTGTTTCCTCAAGTCGGATCCCAAGGAACACCAGGACAAACCAATGTGTCACACTAACGATGGCCACCATATCAACCACATCAGTATACGCTGTGCAGTCTCCTTGGTCTCATGCCATTTACCTAAGGTACTCAGATCCGGGTTAGGATCTTTCACACAAGTAAATACCCAAAACAACCTTTGAAATATAAAGCAGATAAATCAAACAATTTAAAGTGAATCCTAAGCTTTAAGGTAACCCCTCTTTTAATTCGAAAGCATCCCCAGCAGAGTCGCCAGTTTTATAATACGGTGAACTAACTTTTTTAAAAATGTTGCGGATAGCAAGTGTCGCCACCGACTTTTATTTTATCCAATTGGAAAGGCAAAAAGAACAGGAAAGACCTTTGAAAGATTTTGAGTTCGGGGGGTAAGTTATACAAAGGGAAGGTGTAAGGCATCCTTTGTATCCATGGTTATCCATGGGCTCTTAATTGCTTAGCTCACTTTGTTTGAAATGTTTGAATTGTTTGAAAAGATTTTCGAAGAAGAACTTTAGCTTGTAAATAAGCGTAGTCTTTTTGAATTTGATTTGGAAAAGAGGTGTAAAAAGTAATTTGAATTAGAGCAAGCAATTAGTAGCAACTACCCTAAGTTTGAAAATTCATTCTTTTAGCTTTTCAGGCGAAAGGATCTATCCATACCATAAGAGGGCAGGAAGTCTTTCAATTGGATGTTTAAGGGTCATCGAGAATAATCGTTCGCCATAAGACTGTCCCTACCATAAAGAGGGCAGGTAGTCTAAGGGAAGGATATAATAGTCATTTAGGCAACAGTAAGGACTCCTTAGCATTCGAAGGGACGATCATCATTTATCGAGGCAACATCGAGGGACGAGATCATATGTATTGTAGGCAACTCGAAGGGACTATGATCTTTATATCGAGGGACTATGATGATTTTATCGAAGGCAACAGGCTAAGGAGTCCTTACGCTCGAAGGGACTTGACTACTTGATCGAGAAGGCAGCATAAGAGGTGTTACCTTAGAGGTGGGTGTGTGTAGCAATCATGTTATTGTATTCAGAAATTTATCTTGAATTAGTGAGGCTAGAATCAATTAATAGTCTTGCCACTCCCTATTTTACTAACCACGCAATTATAACAATTATATTATGCGGAAATTAAAATGCAGAAAAGTAAACCCTAAGTTATTACAAGGCTTCGGGATTGGGGGATACATAACCAAAAAATGGGAGATGCAGAAAGTAAATCGCGGAAAATAAACCTAATTAAACTATTACATCCTGTGAGCAGTTACATAATATGGCAAAAATTTGTGTGGAAACCACAAGAAATAATTAAGAAATAATTAAGTAAATGATAAGCATGATAAAAACGCAAATATAAAAAGGCAGAAAAAAAAAGCATAATTAAAAGGCAAAATATTTAAAGAAAGGCATTCGACAATCACAGAGTATGGGATAAGAAGAGAAGTTCGCGGTAATGAAGAAATGAAGAAATTCAATGTTTAACAGCAATTGAGATATTCATGGTGATAAACCCTAAATCTTAAAGGTTAACGACTATAAAACCTAATGACAAACCTAAGAGTAAAAACCTAAGGGAAAACCTGAGGCTAAGTTAATGGACAACACCTACCTCTTGAGTTCATAGGTTCATAAGGTTATCTGTGATTTTTGAAGTTTAAAGGCTAAAACTAAGGCTAAAACTAAAATTAATTATTAATCTTAATTAATTAAAACTATTAAACCTAACTAATCTGATTTGTTAAATAAAACCTAATTAACTTATTAAACATAATTAATCATCTAATTATTAAATAAAACCTAATTAAATTACTATGTCTAAATTAATTAAATAAACTAATCCTACAAATAAATAGATAAACAAAAAAAGGTTTTGTTGTTTTTTATGATTTTATTAGTATTGTTTTAAAAGAAACCAAAGAAATTAAAAGAAAATAAAAAGAAGCAAAAGCTAATAATAATAAAGAAATGATAAAAAAAACCTGGCGCAGTTATCCCATGTGGCACGATCCTGGAGGTGGATGGTAGGGAAGCGCGTCCTGGGCTCTTGGATCAAATTGTTGTGAAAATCTAATGGCTGCTGGTGGAGGAGTATTGTAACACCCTTCTAATACCCCGCATAAATAATAAATAATAATCAGAGTAAACATGAAAAAGGGCATTACAACTTCCAAATAATTTAACAATAATACTCATGTCATGCCATAAAAGAGAACGTCAATCGAATTTATTCAGATCATCATGTTTAACACAGCGGAATTATCTTTAACATCTGAATAACAAACAGCCAAGTCACAGACTTAAGGCGTTAACATAAAATCCATCCAAAAACAAAAGTTTAACAAGTAACTCTAAACGACGCCCCCAGTGTTACACGACCAGAGCATGACACGGACCCAACTGACTCTAACGAACTACTTGACGAGCTAATCCTCACCAAGTACGAGAGCTACTCCTTAATCTGAAAAATAACAACAGTAAGGGTGAGTCTCATTCACATTTAACTAATGTTATAAGATATAGATAATAAAATATCATTTCACATGCAATTCACCCAATTACAGTTATGATCAGATTCAAAACATACAATCAGTAAGCAACCAACCAAATTAACACATATTATAACATTGGACAATCTTCCATTCATGTTATAACATCAAAACAGTCTAATGCAATGCAACTACATGCATGTGGTACCAAAATCTGGGATAACCCAACTCACCGACCCACCATCGTCAAGGATACGGCAACACCCACTCACTAATTCCACACAATGGGAATTAGCTACTACTGATCCACCATCTTCAAGGACCAGCCACAAATGATTATGAATGCATGCATCAACCATAACATGCTCATCACCCACATACATCAATTAATGTCATAATCATCAATAAAATACATATTTCATACCAATAATACATGTATAATAAACACCAGTTATAACCACAACAACATACAGGTAAGACGTTCATTAGTGTACCTATAAACATATTCCACCACAACAAATAACATCGGTGTTTTAAAAATAATTCAGGCCACAACTCAAAACACCATTTAAGTATATAAATTATTTGATTAGCTTCACTGTGCTCGAAACGGCACCAAAATCCGGTTTACGGTTTAAAAGTTACACCTCTTTAAAACTTTTCAAAATGGACAGTCGCAACAACTAACAGCACGCGGCGCCACACACGGTTCGCGGCGCGGAACGAATAGGAACAACGCCTTCGCGGCGCAAACAAGGTTTCGCGGCGCGGAACGAGAAGAAACTACGCCTTCGCGGCGCGGCCATACCCTCGCGGCGCGTACTGAGCACAACAAAACTTCCTGGCCTTCTGCCACGCAGTTCGCGGCGCCAACTCCTGGACGCGGCGCGAACTGGCGATTTCCTGCGCTCCGAATAGCAGAAAACAGCCTGCGATTTCGTCCCCCTTTCACCGAATCACTACCAAACCAATCTCATTCCAACCAGATTTCGCATACAGTGAAATAGCACATATTATAACACATTTATAATACATTCAAACATCCAATTATCACCAATACATGATCAATATAATCATTATGCATCAATCCTCCCAAAACCTAACAATTCTACAACCTAAGCATAACCCAATTGATCCGAATAACATGATCAAATCCTATCCTACCACCTATAATCCCATAATAGAAGATAAACGGAAGAGTCCCCCCTTACCTGAAGGTTGATTCTTCGTTCTTCCTCGGTCGCACTTCTCCGCTCCTCTTCTCTTTTCACGTTCAGACTTCTTTTCCCAAAATGCTGTAACCTTCTCTATTCCACAACTCCTCCTATTTTATTAAAATTGAAATAAAATTGTTTTACTTAGTAATAGGGCCTACTAATGCACCCCCTTCCTTACTAACCACAACTCAAGCCCAATTGTTTAATTCCTCATAATTCAATTAATTTAATTAAATTAAATTATGAAAATAAGTGGAGTGTTACAACTCTCCCCCACTAAATAGTTTTCGTCCTCGAAAACATACCTTAGGCAAATAACTCTGGATAGGAATCCTTTATCTGACTTTCCAGTTCCCAAGTCACATTCCCACCTGCTGGTCCTCCCCAAGCTACTCTGACCAACGCTATCTCCTTGCCACGCAATTGTTTCACCTTTCGATCTTCAATCCTCATAGGCAAGGTCTCAACTGTCAGATTATCTTTTACCTGTACATCATCGACTTGGATCACATGAGATGGGTCAGCAATGTACTTCCTCAACTGTGATACGTGGAATACATCATGCAAATTCGCCAGCGTCGGTGGCAACGCAATACGATACGCCACTTCTCCCACCCTCTCCGAAATTTGAAACGGACCAATGAATCGCGGAGTCAACTTCCTTGATTTCAGTGCTCTACCAACACCAGTTGTAGGAGTCACCCTCAAGAACACATGATCTCCTTCTTGAAATTCAAGTGTCCTTCTTCTTTTATCATGATAACTCTTTTGCCGACTCTGAGAAGTCTTCATCTTCTCCTGGATCATCTTGATCCTTTCTGTTGTCTCCTGAACAATTTCCGGTCCAATCACGGCACTTTCGCCAGATTCATACCAACATAAAGGCGTTCTACACCTCCGACCATACAAAGCTTCAAACGGAGCCATACCAATACTCGAGTGAAAACTATTATTGTAAGTAAATTCGATCAAGGGTAGATAACTATCCCAAGCACCGCCCTTTTCCAACACACAAGCACGCAACAAATCTTCTAGTGATTGAATAGTTCTTTCTGTCTGTCCATCCGTCTGCGGATGATAAGCAGAACTCAATCTCAGCTTAGTACCCAAAGCCTTCTGCAAACTTTCCCAGAATCTGGATGTAAACCTTGGATCTCTATCCGACACAATACTCGAAGGAATACCATGTAAACTCACTATCCTGTCAATATACAATTGAGCCAGCTTCTCCATTGGGTAATCCATTCTCATTGGTATAAAATGGGCAGACTTTGTCAACCTGTCTACAATAACCCAAATAGCTTCACAATTCTTCACCGTCCTCGGCAAACCGGAAACAAAATCCATAGATATACTATCCCACTTCCATTCCGGAATAAATAACGGCTGCATAGCTCCATACGGTTTCTGATGCTCAATCTTCGACTTCTGGCAAGTCAGACAAGCATAGACAAATTCAGCTATTTCCTTTTTCATTCCAGGCCACCAAAACAGCTTCTTTAAGTCGTGATACATCTTGGTAGCACCAGGATGAATACTCAATCCGCTACGATGTCCTTCTTCAAGAATACTCTTCCTCAATTCGGCAACATCAGGAACACAAACACGATTACCAAACCTTATTATACCATTCTCGTCGATTCTGAATTCACCTCCTTTATCTTGATTAATCAGAGCCAACTTATCAACTAACTCTACATCAGTCTTCTGACCTTCTCGGATTTCCTCCAGAATACTATTAGTCAGCTTCAGCATACCCAATTTAACACTGGTAGGAGTGTCTTCACATACCAAACTCAAATCTCGGAATTGCTCAATTAAATCCAATTCTCTCACCATAAGCATAGACATATGCAAGGACTTCCTACTCAATGCATCGGCAACAACATTTGCTTTACCCGGATGATAATTCAGTTCAAAATCATAATCCTTGAGGAATTCTAACCATCTTCTTTGTCTCATATTCAACTCTTTTTGGTCAAAGAGGTACTTCAAACTCTTGTGATCACTAAATACTTCAAACCTTGAACCATATAGGTAATGCCTCCACAACTTCAACCAAATACCACTGCTGCCAACTCTAAGTCATGAGTCGGATAGTTTCTCTCATGCACCTTGAGTTGCCTCGACGCATAAGCGACTACCTGTTGATTCTGCATTAGTACACCTCCTAATCCTGACAACGAAGCATCACAATACACAACAAAAGACTCCGCCGGATTCGGCAAAATCAAGATCGGCGCACTAGTCAACCTCTTCTTCAACTCTTGGAATCCTTCTTCACATTTCGAATCCCAAACAAACGCTTGACCCTTCCTAGTCAACTTAGTTAACGGTAATGCTAACTTTGAAAAACCTTCAATGAACTTTCTATAGTAACCCGCCAGACCAAGGAAACTACGGATTTCGGAAACTGACCTCGGAGCTTCCCACTGAGACACTGCTTCTACTTTCGTTGGGTCAACGGCGATACCATCCTTAGAAATTACATGCCCAAGAAAGCTCACTTCGTTTAACCAGAACTCACACTTTGACAGTTTCGCGTAAAGTTTCTTTTCCTTCAATAGTTCCAATACCACCCTAAGATGATCGGCATGCTCTTTTTCATTCTTAGAATATATTAAAATATCATCAATGAATACTAATACGAACTGATCCAGAAAAGGATGGAAGATTCTATTCATATACTCCATGAAAACCCCCGGCGCATTGGTTACTCCAAATGGCATCACTGTATATTCGTAATGACCATACCTCGTTCTAAATGCCGTTTTCTGAATATCGTCCGTCTTCACCCGAATCTGATGATATCCCGACCTCAAGTCAATTTTGCTGAACACACATGCTCCAACTAGTTGATCCATCAAGTCATCAATCCTCGGCAAGGGATACCGATTCTTGATAGTAACCTTGTTGAGTTGTCTGTAATCCACACACAACCTCATTGAACCTTCTTTCTTCTTCACTAGCAACACCGGTGCACCCCACGGTGACACACTAGGACGAATGAATTCTTTTTCCAGTAACTCTTCCAGTTGACTCTTCAATTCTGCTAATTCAGATGCCGACATACGATACGGCGCCATCGACACAGGACTAGTCCCAGGGACTAACTCAATAGCAAACTCTACCTCCCTCTCTGGCGGTAACTCTCTTACATCTTCTGGAAAGACTTCTGGAAATTCACATACTACTGGTAAATCGCTACTCACTGCTTTCTTCTTCACTTCCATGGATGCAATCAACATAAACACGGCATCTCCGTCCTTCATTGCTTTATCCACTTGTCTAGCCGTCATCTCTAAGTCCTCAACAATGACGTCTTCAGAGAAAATAACCGTTTTCGTGAAACAGTTGATATGAACCCGATTAAATTGCAACCAATTCATACCCAAGATAACATCAAGTTGTTCCAACGGAAGGCACACTAAGTCCATTCCGAATTCTCTACCAAAAAAATCAATTGGACAGTTCAAACAGGCAAACGAAGTAGTCACTGAACCCGACGCAGGAGTGTCAATGATCATACTTCCATGAATATCAGATATTTCCAAGTTCAGACGTTTAGCACAATCCAATGAAATAAACGAGTGAGTTGCTCCAGTATCTATTATTGCAATTAAAGGAGTGCCATGGATAAAACACGTACCTTTAATCAACCGATCATCTGGAGTAGTCTCTGAACCAGATAAGGCGAATACCTTACCACCAGCTTGATTCTTCCTCGGCTTAGGACACTTAGGACTGATATGACCTTCTTCCCCGCAGTTGAAACAAGTTACAGTGTTCCCTTTGCACTCAATAGCAATGTGACCTGCCTTCCCACATCTATAGCACTTCTTTTCCTCACTCTTGCATTCGTGAATGCGATGTCCAGGTTCTCCACACTTGAAGCACTTGATAGGGGCACTAGAGTCTCCCCCACTAGGCTTCTTCCAACCTCCAGCCTTCTGGTTACCCTTACCATACGGCTTACCACGATCCATATGCTTTTTCCCTTTCCTGTCGACTAACTCGCGAGAGTGCGACGACTTCAGCTTAATATTGTCCTCTTCAAAGATTCGGCTGCAGTCAACCAAATCGACAAACCTGCGAATCCTCTGGTATCTGATACCCTGTTTAATCTCATCGCGGAGACCATTCTCAAACTTAACACACTTCGAGAATTCACTAGCCTCATCATTATTGTAGTGGACATAATACTTTGCTAGCTCCACAAACTTAGACGCATACTCTGGCACAGTCATGTTACCTTGTGTCAGCTCCAAAAATTCAATCTCCTTCCTGCCTCTAACATCCTCAGGAAAGTACCTCCGCAAGAATTCTCTCTTGAACACAGCCCAAGTGATTGCAACACCTGCAGCTTGCAGTTCGTCCCTACTAGCCATCCACCAATCATCAGCTTCTTCAGACAGCATGTGAGTCCCATATCTCACCTTCAGATTTTCGTCACAATCAATCACCCGGAAGATCCTTTCAATCTCTTTCAACCACTTCTGGGCGCCTTCGGGATCGTGAGTGCCTTTGAACAACGGAGGGTTGTTCCTCTGAAAACTATTCAGCTGCCTGTCAGCACCAATTCCAGCTCCATTGGCATTCCCTCCCAGCACACCAGCAATCATGCCCAGAGCCTCAGCGATAGCATCATCGTTTCTTCCTCCTCTTCCGGCCATTGTTCTGCTAAATATCAAACAATATCTATTAGAACAAGAAGTATCGACAGTGTCAACCTTACACTAATCGCATACGAGGGATTAACCGACACTAAGACTCTGACTCAAACGACCGACAATGCTCTGATACCACTATTGTAACACCCTTCTAATACCCCGCATAAATAATAAATAATAATCAGAGTAAACATGAAAAAGGGCATTACAACTTCCAAATAATTTAACAATAATACTCATGTCATGCCATAAAAGAGAACGTCAATCGAATTTATTCAGATCATCATGTTTAACACAGCGGAATTATCTTTAACATCTGAATAACAAACAGCCAAGTCACAGACTTAAGGCGTTAACATAAAATCCATCCAAAAACAAAAGTTTAACAAGTAACTCTAAACGACGCCCCCAGTGTTACACGACCAGAGCATGACACGGACCCAACTGACTCTAACGAACTACTTGACGAGCTAATCCTCACCAAGTACGAGAGCTACTCCTTAATCTGAAAAATAACAACAGTAAGGGTGAGTCTCATTCACATTTAACTAATGTTATAAGATATAGATAATAAAATATCATTTCACATGCAATTCACCCAATTACAGTTATGATCAGATTCAAAACATACAATCAGTAAGCAACCAACCAAATTAACACATATTATAACATTGGACAATCTTCCATTCATGTTATAACATCAAAACAGTCTAATGCAATGCAACTACATGCATGTGGTACCAAAATCTGGGATAACCCAACTCACCGACCCACCATCGTCAAGGATACGGCAACACCCACTCACTAATTCCACACAATGGGAATTAGCTACTACTGATCCACCATCTTCAAGGACCAGCCACAAATGATTATGAATGCATGCATCAACCATAACATGCTCATCACCCACATACATCAATTAATGTCATAATCATCAATAAAATACATATTTCATACCAATAATACATGTATAATAAACACCAGTTATAACCACAACAACATACAGGTAAGACGTTCATTAGTGTACCTATAAACATATTCCACCACAACAAATAACATCGGTGTTTTAAAAATAATTCAGGCCACAACTCAAAACACCATTTAAGTATATAAATTATTTGATTAGCTTCACTGTGCTCGAAACGGCACCAAAATCCGGTTTACGGTTTAAAAGTTACACCTCTTTAAAACTTTTCAAAATGGACAGTCGCAACAACTAACAGCACGCGGCGCCACACACGGTTCGCGGCGCGGAACGAATAGGAACAACGCCTTCGCGGCGCAAACAAGGTTTCGCGGCGCGGAACGAGAAGAAACTACGCCTTCGCGGCGCGGCCATACCCTCGCGGCGCGTACTGAGCACAACAAAACTTCCTGGCCTTCTGCCACGCAGTTCGCGGCGCCAACTCCTGGACGCGGCGCGAACTGGCGATTTCCTGCGCTCCGAATAGCAGAAAACAGCCTGCGATTTCGTCCCCCTTTCACCGAATCACTACCAAACCAATCTCATTCCAACCAGATTTCGCATACAGTGAAATAACACATATTATAACACATTTATAATACATTCAAACATCCAATTATCACCAATACATGATCAATATAATCATTATGCATCAATCCTCCCAAAACCTAACAATTCTACAACCTAAGCATAACCCAATTGATCCGAATAACATGATCAAATCCTATCCTACCACCTATAATCCCATAATAGAAGATAAACGGAAGAGTCCCCCCTTACCTGAAGGTTGATTCTTCGTTCTTCCTCGGTCGCACTTCTCCGCTCCTCTTCTCTTTTCACGTTCAGACTTCTTTTCCCAAAATGCTGTAACCTTCTCTATTCCACAACTCCTCCTATTTTATTAAAATTGAAATAAAATTGTTTTACTTAGTAATAGGGCCTACTAATGCACCCCCTTCCTTACTAACCACAACTCAAGCCCAATTGTTTAATTCCTCATAATTCAATTAATTTAATTAAATTAAATTATGAAAATAAGTGGAGTGTTACAAGTATCGTGGGTGTGCAGGGGCGCTAATGCTAGATCCGTGAGCCATGTGTAGCAAACCAAAATAATTGTTAATAGTGTGGAACACTGGGATCGAACCCAGGTTCCTAGAGCCACGCATCTTTAACAATTGCCAACCATGCTACATTAATCATCTGCACGTAAAATACTTTTGTATTAATAAGAATGAAAATAAAATAATAAATCTAAAATTCAAAGGAGAAGTCAAGCTGGGCCCCCCTGATTGCACGCGCGAACCAATAGGAATTTGGAGAGACATTCTGAGTTGTTGACGGCCAATCAGATTGGGAGAGAGAATCAGTCTTTGTTGACTGTCCAACAGAAAGGTCACACGCGTGGTCCTTGGTATGCCACGCTGGTCTTCAGCTTCTTCAACCTTCTTACCTGCGGAAACACCTGCGGGTTTTTCCACAATTTTTCCTGCGTATTTTCCCGTGTTTCGTCTTCTCCCATGGCAATGATTCGAAACCTATAAAAACACGATCAAACAAAACAAGTAATGACCCAGACCTCCTAATTAAGGTCCCCTGAACTGATTAGTGTTATTAGTTTGGGTTGAATGGTCCTAAAACATGGAACACGAACATGCTCCTTCTTTGTGCCCTAACCATGGCAGCTCTCGCTCCATTCATTAAAGCCTTGCTCCATTGATCCAAACCTTAATAAAATCATGCTAGGAACTCAAAGGAATGATTAGATCCCATCAAAGCATGGTAATATGCGTAAAACGAAAGTTTAATATTGAAGAAATATGAAGAATCGTGAGAGGTGAATTCAAGACAGCTTGGGATGCATATAATGATCAGTACCTACCTTCTTTTACCTCAGAAAGATTATACAATGCTTAGGATTGATTGAGGAAGGCTGCCACCAAACTTCTTTGTAGCCCTAGTTTTTTTATATTTTGGTAATTCAAAACCCTAGTTATTCCTTCCTATTTTCCTCCTCTATTATGCTGCATCTTTTGTGTATATATGCAAGAGCAATTTAGGTCAAACAATGGGCTTGGATCCCTTGTATTTGGAGAAAAATAATTTTATTGAAAATTCATGTAATTCTTTCCTTTTTTAGCCAAATATGATCTCAATATTTGCAAACTTGAAGACCACGAAATTTAATCAATTATATAGGTTAAATGTTGATGGAATTTAATTGGAAGAAGAAATCTTTGACTTGAAACCATTTATTTCATATTTTATATGTTTTATTAATGTTTAAATGAATAGAAATTCAAATAAATAAAAATAAATATCATAAAAATAAGATAAAAGGTTTAAGGGTCCTTATATGGGCCATGGTCACGTTTGAGATAGAAATATTAGGCCCATTTAGTCAAAAACTCAAAATTTATCACTTTGCCTTTTGTGTACTTTCTCAAAACTGCCCAACTTGTGTAGGCCATAACTCCTTCATTTTTTATTGTATGGAAGTGTACTTGAACTTTTTAAAAGGATTAAAGTGTCCTATAATGATGCTTTTGGTTTCATCTCAATTAGATATTCCATTCTCGAGTTATGAGGTTCGACCCAAAAGGTGTTTTCGTTGACTTTTTAGGAGGACCTGTAATGTATTGATCCATATCTCTCAAATGAAGCATTTTCAGACTTGGCATGTGAGAGACAAAGTTGTAGAGAATTCAATTTCCTTCAAATTGAGCTTTGGATGGGAAATTTTTGATGTTCCATGTGAGAGTTATGGCTGGTCAAAGTTTAGTTGACTTTTCCTATATAAACCCTAATTTAGAAACTTTTGAAATTGTTGATTTATGATATTTCCTTGATGAACCATGATAAATTCTTGATCAAATGGTGAATGATATTTCAATATGAGGATATTGACAAAAAATCAGGAGTTTTGACTGTACTTTGACCATAGTTTGACTTTTAGGTCAGTCAGTCGATTATTGATCGTTTGGGTCATTGAGAGAGAAATCTTTTGAATTAGGGCTTGAAACTTGGCATGATAATTTATTTGAATCATATGAGAGGCCATGGAGTCCATTGGAGGTATCAGAACCTGAATTTTCTCTGAAAAGATCAAAAACCCTAGTTTAGAGGCTGTTGTTTAGGAGAGTACAGTCAGTCAGGTCTTGAGCGTCTGATATTCAAATGAGCTTGAGTATAAAATTGTGATGGGCAAATTTTGGGGTATGACAGCGTCCATCAGTTTTTTGAGGAAGTTGGGCGTAGAAAAATATTGTGCTTTATACTTATACCACCAATGGGCAAATTCATTGGAATGGAAAAAGGAAGTTTTAAATTTGAACAAAGGTAGTTCAAGATTTTGAGTAGTTCAGTGAAAATGAAGACACTTAATGTGCTCTTTAGCAATCAATTATCGACCAGTCTAGACGACAGCCTGATCATGGGAGATAAGGGATTTTTGGAGCATTTGGCTAAGGCCAAATTTTCGGGCCACCACATTTGGCTGGTAACTCGCGATGCCATAACCTTTAGACACATAGTTAATTCGAAAGGGTAGAAAATTAGGAGTCAAGAATGCTCTCCATACAACATTCAATATAGCAGCCAGTTTAGGACTAACACTAGGGAATGAATATTTAAACCAGGCAGGGCTGACAATTCTTTTCACAAACGGGGCCATAGTTAGCCTCAACGAAGGTAGTAGTTTCAATGAATAAATTTATATACTTCACGAAAATGTACATGCTAGAAGTTCCGTGAGGGGTAACCAGGGATAGCTATTTGAAATGATCCAGGGCATAACAGAAAATAAGAAAGCCAAAGAGTGAGGAAAGCGACATGTTCCTCATCAAAGACGCCGAGGATGTTTATGACATGATGATTTGTGATATAGTGTTTAAAGATGGCACGATCAAAGTTAAATGTGAGTTGAGTCGACAAACTCGGGTCGAAGGTTTCACCTGGTGGAAAAAGGCCAGTGATGGCCGCCACGTCGAAGAGGGTTGGAGTAAACATTTCATAGAGAAGATGAAAAGTGTTAGTCGAACCTTCCCAAAATAAAATCAATGTCGTAATCATACCAGGGTTGATTCTATTGACACTCCTCGATAAGTGGATCGCGTCAAAGATACCGGTCGCTTCCCAATGCGATTTCTTCTTGCCTTGGAATTTTTCCAGCCAAGCCAAATAATATGGTACCTGGAGTCAGCATTGAACAAAAAGCCCTAATAGTAGGGTCTAGAAACTTCATATCAAGAGGGTTTTCTTGATCAAAGACAAGAGGTTTAGCGGGAGTAAAACAAGGAAAGAAGGTTTGAACTTGCCTGGGATCAGTTTTGCAGGTTGAATACGGTCCATGGAAGGCGAAAAGTTCCCCAGAGACTATAAAAGGGATAAGCATTTGTTTATGCCAAATATCAACCTGGCTTGACTCGGTAGACGGTGGTTGCAGAACGAGTGGTAGGTTTGCGTCATCTTCAAGGGAAAAAGCCACAAGATTGTTACCAGTATTGACGGGAGTAGAAGCAGGAATGAGCAAATGGAAGAAGAAGGATACTAGTAACCGTCAACGGTTATTTATATGTATTATCTATTCAAGCAAACTATTGTATTCAGTTTGAAAGGACGCAATTTATTACATTGAAAACATTACGCTCAAAGTATCCACCTTTAAGAGAGAAATGAGTTTCACTGTTTGCAATGTATGTTTGCTTCCTCTATTTTAATTCAAAGCAATTTCCAGTCTTTTCATTTTGAGTCTTTTTTGTTTTGTTTACTTTGTTTCTTCTTTGCAATTGCCTTGTTCTTTTGCATTTCTTTATGTCGTTCGTTCTTGATCACTGATTCACATTAAAAATTCAACACTAAGTCTAATATTCTTGTAGTCGATCCTGCAAGTAAATCTTTAATAAGAGGTTAGATATTATTCGCTATAAACAAGGGGGTTAACAACACATATAGACGAAATAGAAAGAGATGAAGAATATCAAGTTGCATAATCTCATTCATGAGTTAGTCAGAAGGTATAACCAACTTAACTCCATATATAGCTCTTCATGTAACGACTTTTGAAGATAATGAATGCATATTTGTCTTTCTCCTTCTTCTCTTTTCATCTATGTGTTTCATGTTTTACACCTCTTTTATGATTTACAAGTTTGATAGCTCATCACTCAAAAGCTCTTCAAATTATAGTTATTTTATAAGTTTTCACAATGCATACTAGTATATGTTTATTTTCACGCACTGTTTGTATGGTGTACAATTGGTGAGCATAATATAGAGATTCATTCAGTTTTTCTTGGACCTGGTCTCTTATTGAAGGAGGCAAAATAAAGATTAGTAAGTTGTAAATTACATTAGACCATTTGGAATAATATAAATGAAAATATATCATTGATAAAGACAAAATAAATCATAATCAAACATCTGATAAAATTGTATCAAGTACAAAATTCTAGAGGAAAATATTTGATCATTAATGCTCTTTGCTATGTCTAAGAATTGGCTGATACCATGGTTTTTGTTGCACTGCAATGCAACAGTGATGATATTTCTTTTATATGTTTTGTGAATACTTAAAATGATTTTCCTCCGCAATAGCGGCAACGCGACCAACAACCGCAAAAGCAACTAACACAACCATAATGACTCGCCACAACCCCAGTGAATACCACCACAGCTGCATCCATAACAGCATCGGAAATTTAAAATCAACGATGAGACCTTTCGTTAAAGCAGAAGTTGAGGTCAAAGAAGCTTTTAAAATACCGAGACCCTGCAACATATAAACAATCCAAACATTGTAATAATAAATGCAAAATACCTTTACTGGCAATGGATGATAATGTTAGAAAATCGGTATGATAATCCTGGATATCTTCGAAGAATCGTGTTCGTTCACTTTCCGAATAAAGTATTTCAACCCTATTCTTGTCTGGGTTCACAAAATCTTTTCGGGGATAATTCTAGAAGAACAATCTGTTTTCTGACAATAGATAACAGATCAGAATGTAGAGAGGAAGTATATATCGTATCCTAAAATCGAGGCCAAATGACTCCTTATATAGGAGACTAATAACAGAAAACGAACAGACATGCCTGTTCGGAAACAGAAAATGGTCATGTCTGTTGGGAATGGGTACAACTATTCAAACGAAATTTTCGAACGGGGCGCTGCCCCGCACCCCGCCAGGGGCTCTGCCCCTTGGACCCCGGTAGGGCGGTGCCCCTTGGACCCCGACGGGGCGCTGCCCCGCACCCCTCCAGGGGCTACGCCCTTGGAACCCCGTTTCTATTATTCGTATTCAGTTACACGTTTTGCTCGACGAGCGTGCACTCCGCACTACCCTAACTCGTTTCAAACTTAACGCATAATTGCATTGGCCTATAGTAAATCACATTACTACCAAAATACATTGATGATACTAAAATCACCAACAAATAATGCTAAGATAAGTGTTTTACGGAGATAATTTACCTCCTTTAGACCAATTTTAACAACTCTTTCCTCCACATCCAACAGAGGAACATTTAAACGATTCAAATACCAAATAGCATTGAAGGATGACATCGGAGTTACAACCAAATTATCTGTTACCATAAACATGGACGAACATGAACCTTTTTCAAATTTGCCAGAAATCGATGAATTTGAAGTTGAAAACTTCAAAGGTAGAACACTATCCCCATGATAACCCCCATATTTTTCCAAAGTGGTAACAGCTCCAACAAAGCATGATTTAACTAGATGCTTACTTAGTTTTTCTTTCACAATCTGGTTACTGAGTTCGAATTGTGCGGCAACAAGAGGCTTACTTAGCTTTTCTCTCACATCCTGTGACACTAAATACATATCTTGACTCAACATCGGAACACTTTTGTATAAATTATTAATACATTCTAAAGAAGAGACTCCTTCAAGCATATGCAACACTCCTCCTAAGGGAAAAGTTTGGAAACTGAAAACAAAGTCAATAAAATCTGCTCCTGCTTCAGCAAACAAAATCTTTCCAGTTGATTTTTGTCTCACTAGTTTCACAGACATCTGCCTACCCTTGTCGGATGTCACCTCTCCAATCTTAAATTCAGTTTGGTATCGATTTCTAAGCTTGACTGGGAAATGTTGTTTTTTAAAGATGAAATCTGTCAAAGGTGTCTTTGAAGTCAATGACAACTTGAGAATATCAACTACCTGTAAAACAAAATGATGAATAAATAATTAATGAGAGAAAAAAAAATCAAATACAAGATGAGAGTTACAAAGATCGACAGTAGCATGCATACCTCTTTTTTGGTGATTTCGACATGTTGTTCTACAAAGGCTTCAAAGTTGGTGATTTTATGCTTCTGATGTAGATGTACAATCGATCCAAAAACATTAGGTCTCACATAAAGATCATCAAATATGATAAATGTAGCGTATTCCTTAACAAAGCCATTTTCTAAACTCTGACAATCTGGTTGTGAGGATGGAGATACAGCTCTATTCATTACTTTTCCAAGCTACACTTTTGATTCTTAAATAATAGGCTAAATTGGTTCCGATTACAATTCGAATTCTTACAGATGAAATACTGTATAGGTTCAGTTTCAGTGTCATCTATGTTGAGTTTGAGTTTGTGGCAATAAGCTTCCGTTGAGTTTCTAGGATTGAGTAGCATTTCCTTGCATGCATACTGTTCATCAAGATCTACTATGCTTTGATAGAGTGAACTCAAGCTTCCAAATGGAACTGCTTCAATATTTGAGTCTTTAGCCACAAGTCTTGTAATAGTCCCTAATGGCAATGTTAAGAAACTGAAGAGAGCGTCAACGAAATCCTTCCCAGCCTCAGCATAAAGAACCTTGTTGCTTTCTCTGTCCACCATAACTCTCAGTTGAACCTTGTAAAATTGTTCAACTGATTGAGTTGCTCCCATATTATTGTGATTAAACAATTGCAGAAATAAACCAATACCAATAATTATTATATGATTATCTTCTTTCTTTTTAAACTAGTGGAAAATATGGATACTACTTGAAGTTGTTGTATTTTCTAGGTAGCAGATGATATTGAAAAGGTGGAATATGCGGAGTAACTGCATTACATTACCCATCTTAATTATTATAGCAATAAATTTTTGATAATTAGATATTTAATCTATTTGGATGCATTGATTATGCATAACTTCATATGAGTAACTTCAACGAAAAGCCAAACTTACAAAATTCTTCTACACTTTTTTCTTGACAATTTTTTGGTATACACTTTCGAAAAGAAACATTTGCATAGTAATTAATGTTTCAAATTTATTATTTTTTTCATCTATATAAATTTTTCATTCCAAATTAATGAAAGTGGTTTTGGCAAAAAAAAAAAATGAAAGTGGATGTTAATTTATCTTGTTTTTATCTATCATACGAGAAATAGGAGAAAAGACATTTCTTTTCTAATTCCAAAATAAGCCAGGTAGCTAACTTCAAAAATCTCCCCATTGATTTCCCAAATATTCTATTTTACTAATTTATTTTATTGGTTTTTTTTTCACGATAAAAAATGGTTCTACAATTTCACAAAGGTTTTTATCGTTTCTTCACAAACGGTTATTCTTCCATATTCTCATCCTCCATCTTCCACATTCAAAAACTGTTTCAATCATTACTCTAAGATATATAACCGTCGATACTTTCACTTTCAAAGCATCACTCTCCCTCTTCTTCTTCTTCCTTATACCTCTGAACTTCTTTCTTCTTCCTCTTTTTTTTCTTCTTCTTCTTCTTCTTCCATCTTCCTCTATTTCTTATTAAACCAAATAGAAACAAGCGATAATATGTGACATCGATTTATGATTTCAAAAACAAATCCAAATCTTCTATCAACAATCTCACTACCTCTTATTCTTATTCTCCCTTCTTGCTTTTTTTTTTGTGTTTTATATTCGTAATGGTTATCATTGACGGTGTTTTTTTTGTGATTTAGGTTTAGGTTTTTTGTGTTTTAATTTAGGTTTTATATTATTTCCATTAGTATATTTGCTTTTAAGTTGAGAGTTAGAGTTTGCTAGTGATTTTCGTAGTTATAAATGTTTACAGGAATCATGCCGAGGATGACATAACATTTTCTGACGACGGTGAAGATGATTATCTAAAGGGGTTTCATATTTCTATAAGACATATGATTTTGGTGATGTGAAAGGCATGAATTGATCTGTTGTGCACGGTAAGGAAATGTTTAGTTTCTGATAACATAAACGCAAAAGTGAAACAATAAAATAATTGATAATGCTTTTGTTGACACTGTTGTGTTTGTTAATCGGTAGCTTAGTTGTGTTTTTATTATAGATGTCGTGTTAGCTAGCATATAGCTTTTGAAACATGAAGGTGAGAAATAAAATACTCTTCAATTGCATGATATCTACTTATATCACATGTGAAGTCTTCTGGTTCATCTTTGTCGATTATATTAGTCAAAGTTGATTGCTTGGTGGTCTTTGCAGTTGGGTGCTCTATGGTTCGGAGTAGCTTGGAAGCTAGCTTCGTCGATGTTTCGTTGTCCCAGTTTTTTCTCTTAGTGGAAACTTTATATATTGTTTTGCATAACTGAGTAGTTATTTTTATTTTCTAGGTATCTAAAAAGCAATACCATTGTGATGAATGTGGCATATGTAGGTCCAAAATTTTCTTATTCTTTAATACTAATACTTCCATTTTGGTTAATCATTTGTATTTTATAATAATAAAAAAAAACTGAAAGAAAAGAGAACTCATTCCACTGTAACAAGAGTGTGTCAAGGTACATCAGTCTGCCCTTTTAATCGCATTTATGTTATTTTGGATGATTTGTCATGTTTCAGTCCGATTCTTTTTTGGTTTGTCTACAATAAAGATGTTGCGTTTTTTGTGAATGTTGAAAACATGCATTTTCTGAAAGTGAGAAGCATAAATTGTGTTAATTCTCTAAGCTTATATGATTGGCATTAATTTTAGTAAAACAAATTTGACAACAACATGTTAGATAGAATGTTCAAATTGCAGGATGTATATGTTGGACTTATCATCTACATCTGGAATAACATGTCAAACAAGACGTCATATGCAAAGATCATTCGACATTGTGACTGAGTGTTAAGTTGGGCTTTTGGATCGTGTTTAAGTTGTTACAGATGCAGAATATTTGGAGAATATTATGCACTATAATTAAGGATAAAATATTTTATCTGTTTTGCAGATTTTCATGGTTTCTAAATATGGAGAATATCTAGGAAGATTTGATTGGAGATCTAATTTTATGGAGAAGATTGTGCATATTTCTAGTAGTCTACTTGCTGCGCTTTGAAGCCCAAATCCAGACCAGATGTGTGCTATAAATAGCAAGCTACAAACTCATTGAAGAGCATAACTTACAGGATTTGGTTAGGCTTTGTTCTTTTTTATTAAGGGTGTCTTAATCGTGTATTGTTTGTAATTGACAATTTGTGATTTTGCCTCTGCTTCGACCACACCAATCCCGACTACAGACCTTATTCTCATTCCAAAGCGCATCATAAACAACATATATCGCATATCATCACATCATATTAGACATAAATCATAACAAAGCGACATCATCGATTCAACATTCCCGCCATACTTTTCATCAAATCATCACATAAAACCTACATCTACCTGGACCTAATATCAATCATAATAAACCTGATTACACCCCTTACCTCGATTATTAGCGATTGATTCTCTTCCTTCGCATTCTACGGGAATTCCTCTCTGGTTCTCTGTGCCTTAGCTCTCACTTAACGGCTTTCTCCAAAATTTCACGATCGTACAAAATGATATCTCTTTGTCTTATTTGGCTTATTATTATTTTACCCCTTAGACCCCTTTTATGATCTTCCTCTTATACCCTCACTTAACTCACCTTAACAATCTATTTAATTATTATTATTATTATTATTATTATTATTATTATTATTATTATAACTCCAAATAATTTAAACTAAATTACTTAAATCTAAATAACTCTACTTATCACCTTAATCCACCACTACCCCGTAACATACCCCACGCATATCATCATATGTCACACAAGTTCACCAATAATTCACAAATAAACAATTAAATAAATAATTCTAATTTTTTGGGGTGTTACAACATACGTGCGTTTTTTTATTTGTATACTATAATGTTTGGTTGATTTGTTCACTTTATTAGTACTACTTTTTACTTTAGGCTTAATACTATTTTTGGTCGCTTACTTATACCTCGGGATCCAATTCGATCCATTTTGTTTTAAAAAGACCAATTCAATTATTTTTTATTAAAAATGTGTCACACTTGTCCTTTTTGTTAGATCCGTTAGTCAAATTCAAAACTAATTGCCTAATGGCGTTGATGTGGTAGTTAGGTGCTGAGGTGGAGGAAATTTGATGCGCACATTAAGTTAGTGACTTGTCCTTTCTCATTTCATTTCATCTTCATTTCCTAACCCTAGCAGAGAAATGTGTGAAGAGATCTAAAGGCAACTACAAAGAAGGCGCCCACGTTGGAAGAAGCTTTGAAGACGAAGGAGAAAGATCAATTGAAGGTTGAGGCAAAATCGAAGGTATAAATGCCATTGAAGAACCTGTTCATACGGTTAGTATTAGTTTTTTGTTTAAGATTTTAGGGTTCTTAATGTTATGTGGTGTTATTGTAGAAATGAAATGTTACAATTTTAGGGTTTTAAATATTACAATGAAATGTGGTGATCTTGTAGAAATGACTGTTATAATTTTAGGGTTTTCAGTGTTATGATTTTAGGGTTTTCTTGTAGAAATAAACTAATATGAAATTTTGTTTTCTAAAATGTTATCTTGTGTTCATGCAGCAATGTTATGTATTTCCGGTGTTAGGATTTTAGGGTTTTCGCCCCCTGATCAAAATAATACATGTGTGTTGAATACTGATGTAAGCTCTGATGACAGTGAGGATGAGAGTTATAATTATGATAGTGCTTTAGAAATTGCTTTTAATGATTCTGATGATAGTGAAAATTATTATGAAGAAAAAATTGGTAATCTAATTGATTATCAGGAAACACTACGCCAAAATTAAGCTGTAGCAGCGCAGCTACTAAAGCGCTTTTAGACAAAAGCGCTCTCGTAGGGTTCGCTAAAAACAAATTAATAAACAAAGGGAAAATGATGAAAAAAAGCGCTATGGTAGGGGGGGTATGAGAGCGCTTTTAAAAAGCGCTCTGGTAGGGGGTGTATGAAAGCGCTTTTAAAAAGCGCTCTGGTAAGGGGGGGTATGAGAGTGCTTTTCAAAAGCGCTCTGGTAGGGTTGTCTATTAAAGCGCTTTTCAAAGCGCTGCTATAGGGGGGGTTTAATGAGAGCGCTTTTTAGTCAAAAGCGCTGGTATAGACCAGGCTATGAGAGCGCTTTTCAGAAGCGCTTTAGTAGCCTTTCAAAATTGAAATTAAAAAAAATAATAACAATCAGTATCGTTAATTTCTTTCTTCTCTCACGAAAATCGCTTATTCTTCTCAAATGATAAACCCTATCTTCTCACAAAATCGCTTCTAAACCCTACAGAAATCACGAAATCGTTTCTTCTCTCACGAAATCGCTTTTGAATCGCACGAAAAATAGCTTCTGAAATCGCATCTGGGTTTATATCTTCTTCTTCGGCATTCGAGGTATGTTTCTTCTTCGGCATTCTGAAATCGCTTCTACTGTAACTTGTTTTTGTTCATATAACTGAAGGTAACCTGGGTTTATATTCTTATGCTTATATGATTCGTCATTACGAAAAATACATTTTACAGAATCAATACATTTTACAGAATCAATTGATCACCCTAGATTAAGAGAAAATCTTGATTTTGTTTAATAATCTATTTTTACAGAATTAATTTGTTGTGTTGTTGTGTTGCTGTTTCTCTCACAAAGTCGTGTTGCTGTGTTGCTGTGTCAGTTGTGGTGCTAACATCTTCTTTTCTTCGTTTTCGGTAAGTGTTAATCCTATTAACATGCATATTCAGTTAACACCATTGGTTTTACTTTATCTTTTTGAGAATGAAAATGCTATCTTTATTCTAAACCATGATCGTTGTGCACTATGAGCATGTTTGAATGTAATACAAACATTTCAACTCTTCCTCTTGCTATTTTGTAAATTGAAAAAGGTGTCTTAGTTTGGTCTTGGATTTAATGTATGAGTTCATATTGATGTCTCTACTTTATTGCAACTTGGTTTATGGAATTCTACAAGTTTTGAAATGGATTGAACTATATTAAAACATGCTCATATATTAAATTGACTTTAAGAGATAAGAAGGAAATATCTATATTTATTTCTGAAATGAAATGAGATGGGAAACATTCACATTATTCTCTTTCAAATTTTACATTATTCTCTTTAAAATTTTTACTAGTGATTTCATTTTCAATATCCTCTCTTACTACTTTCTTTTAATGGTTACGTCCATGGTTGAGTTTACTTTCATGTGAATTGTGCATATCTTCCTTTATATATGCAGTATGACTTATTTATTGGTTTCACCAACTTAATGGTTGAGTTTTCATTTAACAAAATTGTTGGTATGCTTCTGTTTTGTCTAGAAGGAAATAACTTGTATATAAATATCATGGAAGCTTATGATTTTCTTTTATTCAATATTCTCTGAATGAAATATGAATGTATGTGTCTGCACTATTCTGAAACTGTGTTTTATGGAATCTGATTTCTACTTCTAAAATCATTGTAGTTTGTGCTACAGTTTGCATATACTTCCTTCACTTTTATGATATTTGTATTTAACTGCATCGTGTGTGTGTTTAATTTTACAGTTACTTTGAAGTCTCTGGTTTCTACTTGTACAACTCCGATTCAAACCTACCATCTCCCACATCAAGTCTAACTCAGGTTACTATCCCTTTCTTCTTGCTTATAGTTTGTTATTTTCTGCTTATAGTTTATTGTTTATGTTTCTATTTAATATCAATTTAGTGTCTCTCAACCAATTTTTTGGTTTGTGGACTTATATTACCTTGAAATAAGGTAATGTCTTCTTTAAGAAATCGGGTATTCTGATTAGGTATTCTATTATGATGATAGCTATTTATTATCTTGACAGAATTCCTTAGTACCTGATAGAGAAACCAAGAAGCATTTGTTTAGCTTAATTAAGACATGGATAAGACATGGATGAATTCAAACCGATTGTCGAAAGAGTACGAGAAAGGGGTATGGGAATTCGTTGAGTTTGCGGTTGCGCACTCCAAAGACCCGCTTCGAATGCCGTGTCCTTGCTTAGGTTGCTTTTATGGGGGTAAGTTTGACGGGAATAAGTTGGCATCCCATTTACTACGGTTTGGAATTGATAGAAGTTATACATGTTGGACAATGCATGGTGAGAAAAGTAACGGGAATGCTGAGTCGAGTTGTAATAGGAAGTATGCTTCAAACGACGATTGCACAGACACATACGATTGCGATCGAGTCGAAGAGATTGCAGAAGCGCTTGAAGAAGATCTTGTGGATTGTCCCAAAATGTTTGAGAGGTTGGTAAGCGATGCAGAGAAACCGTTGTATGATGGTTGTTCAAAATTCACAAGATTGTCTGCGGTGTTAAAGTTGTACAACTTAAAGGCGGACAATGGATGGTCGGATAAAAGTTTCACATAGTTATTAGCCCTTGTGAAAGATATGCTACCAGAGGATAATGTTCTTCCCAATCGAACGTATGAAGCCAAAAAGATGTTGTCCTCTATTGGCATGAGCTATGATAAGATACATGCATGTCCAAACGATTGCGTTTTGTTTCGAAACGAGTATGCAGCGTTGAATGAGTGTCCTAAATGTGGTGCCCCTCGATATAAGAAAAAGTTGTCTCCTGCTAAAGTCTTATGGTATTTTCCTATAATTCCGAGATTTAGACGCATGTATCGTAGTGAGACCGATTCAAGACACTTGACTTGGCATGCAGATGAAAGAATTATTGATGGAAAGTTGCGACATCCGGCAGACTCACCACAATGGATGAAAGTTGATACTAATTATCCTGAATTTGGAAAAGAAGCAAGAAACCTTCGGTTGTCATTGTCTACTGATGGAATGAACCCGCATGGTATTCAAAGTATCTCGCATAGCACATGGCCTGTGATTCTTATGATCTATAACCTACCTCCGTGGCTATGTATGAAGCGTAAGTACATGATGTTATCTATGCTAATTTCGGGGCCTAAACAACCAGGGAATGACATAGACGTATACTTGGCACCCTTAATCGAAGATTTAAAGTTTTTGTGGGAGAACGGTGTGGAGGTTTACGATGGGTATAGGAAGGAAAGTTTCAACTTGAGGGCGATGTTGTTTGGAACAATTAATGATTTTCCAGCATACGGAAATCTATCCGGGTACAGCAATAAAGGTCAAAAGGCGTGTCCCGTTTGTGAAGATGAAACCGATACGACACGATTGGAGCTTTGTCAGAAGAATGTCTTTCTCGGCCATCGTAGATTCTTAAATTCTAATCATCACTACCGTGGGTGGAGAAAAGCATTCAACGGAAAGGCCGAACATGGTACAGCCCCGCCTTTTTTGTCAGGTGATCAAATTTTTGAAAAGGTGAAAGAAGTGAGCACTCAGTTTGGCAAGCCTTTTGCACATTCACTTGTCAAGGGTGGGTGGAAGAAGAAGTCAATTTTTTTGAACTTCCATATTGGAAGTCGTTGTACGTAAGAAATTTCCTGGATGTTATGCATATTGAAAAAAATGTATTTGACAGCGTCATAGGTACGTTACTCAATATACAAGGAAAGTCTAAGGATGGCCTTAACATAAGGAAGGACATGGTAAACATGGGAATGAGAACTGAATTGGGACCCGTGACGAAAGGAAGACGAACATATCTGCCACCTACTGTTTACACTCTATCTAGAAAGGAGAAGAAAACATTGTGTAAGTTCCTCAGTGAAGTTAAAGTTCCAGAAGGCTACTCTTCAGATATTAGAAGACTTGTGTCCATGAAAGACCTCAAGTTAAAGAGTTTGAAGACGCATGATTGTCATGTTATAATGGAACATTTTTTACCAATAGGTATATGTTCTATTCTGCCAGAAAAAGTAAGAAGCGCAATAACTAAGCTGTGTTTCTTCTTCGGGTCAATTTGCAGTAAGGTGGTCGATCCCGCGATCTTACCAACATTGCAAAAAGAGATAGTTGTTACTTTATGTGATCTTGAAATGTATTTTCCTCCCTCGTTTTTTGACATAATGGTTCATCTAGTCGTTCATCTTGTGAAAGAGACACAATTGTGCGGACCAGCTTATATGAGATGGATGTACCCTGCTGAATGTCATATGAAAATATTAAAAGGGTACGTGAAAAACAGAAGTCGACCGGAGGGTTGTATTGCCGAACAATACGTTGTTGAAGAAGCGGTTGAGTTTTGTACTGAATATTATTATACCATAGCCTAACTTACTCATCCTTTTTGCTCTTTTTCATTCAGGCGCAATCACATTAAGCCTGTTATCTCCACACACTTATAGCAGGACAACCGGTTAGTGACTCTGATCCTTTTGCACGGGGTTCCGGTACTTGCGTGGCATAACCCTTTGCTTACTCAGATGTAGTTGCGGGGGATCGGACCGTAATCCTCCCTACCAAGTTCAGCACCAGAAACCGCTGAACCAACTAACAAAGAGTTTTGAAAACTTTTTTTTTTTGAAGATTACACAACCGTTGGGTTAAGTGACCGGGTGAGGATCACCAAACTTAGAAGGTGTATTACCTTTTTCTTTTCTCTTTTTTTTTTCTTTTCTTTTCGGAACATTCACTTATATTCATCGGCTTCCTGCGTAAAGTGTGTGAGAGATGGTGCCGACTGCTGAAATAAACTACTCAAGAGCTGTCAAAGAATGAGAAATTAAGGCTAAAACATAATAACAAATTCAAATCAATTTCCGTATGCAGGAGACTTACGGTGTTAGAACGATACCGATCTTGTGAACTTTTCCCAAGTCTCCGCAAACCCGACTCAAATCAGTGTGTAGCCTAAAACTTTCAAGAAGATGCATTTTTTATTGAAATTAAACAAAATACTAACACACAAAAAACAAATAAAACACACAATTTCCTCCCCCACACTTAAACTAAGCATTGTCCTCAATGAAAAGACATTACTAACAAAGTAGAGAGAAGGAAAGAAGGACTCCCTAATCAAGTTGCAGTGTAGTCAGGTGCTTCTAAAGAAAGCTCCTCTATGCTGACATTTTCAGGCACCGAACTTTCATGGAATAACTTCAGCCGCTGCCCGTTAACCTTGAAGACTTTGTCAGTACCTGCACTTTTTATTTCTACTGCACCATGAGGGAAAACATTAGTAACAACAAAGGGGCCAATCCATTTGGATCGAAGTTTCCCAGCCATAAGCTTAAGGCGGGAGTTAAACAGTAAAACCTGTTGGCCCACAGAAAATTCCTTCCTAGAAATCATTTTATCATGGAAGTGCTTAGTTTTTTCTTTATAAATCCTAGAGCTCTCATAAGCCTCTAATCTAAGCTCTTCCAACTGTTGCAATTGGAGTTTTCTTTCAATACCTGCTTGTTGCATCTCCAAATTACAACTCTTCACCGCCCAAAAAGCACGGTGTTCTATCTCAACAGGAAGATGACACGCCTTACCAAAAACAAGTCGATAAGGAGACATCCCAATGAGTGTCTTGAAAGCTGTCCTTTGAGCCCAAAGTGCGTCTTCTAGACGACGGCTCCAGTCTTTCCTGTTTGGCTGCACCATTTTCTCTAAAACCTGTTTGATCTCCCTGTTGGAGATCTCAGCTTGCCCATTAGTCTGTGGGTGATATGCAGTAGAGACTCTGTGCACAACTCCATACTTTCAGAGTAAGGCTTCCATGGTGCGGTTACAGAAATGAGTGCCTTGGTCACTTATGATAGCTCGCGGTATTCCAAACCTGCAAAAGATATTAGACCTGACAAACTCTGCAACAACTTTAGAATCATTAGTCCTAGTGGGGATAGCTTCCACCCACTTTGAAACATAGTCAACAGCAAGCAAAATGTAAAGGAAACCAAATGATACAGGAAAGGGACCCATGAAATCGATCCCCCATACATCAAATACCTCACAGAAAAGCATAGGATGTTGAGGCATTTCACTCTTGCGAGTGATGTTGGTACCTGCTATCTGGCACTCTTTACAAGTGCGATAAATCTCAAAAGCGTCCTTAAAAATAGTTGGCCAATAGAAGCCTGAATCAAGGACCTTTCTCGCAGTCCTTTGAGGACCGAAATGTCCGCCGACTTGAGATGCATGAGAAAATTTCAAAATAGATTCAATCTCATTGTCGGGGACACATCTCCTGATTACCTGATCACTACCAAACTTCCATAGATATGGATCATCCCAAACATAATATTTGGAATCACTCTTGAGCTTGTGAACCTGTGATCTAGATGCTCCTGTAGGAAAAACACCAGCAACAAGAAAATTAACAATGTCAGCAAACCAAAGAAACAGCTGCTCATCAGGAAAGTCATCCTTAATAGGAAAAGGATCTTCATCTCTCTCTATCCTGCTCAAGTGGTCATCCACTAAGTTCTCAGCTCCACTTTTGTCTTTAATGTCAACATTAAACTCTTGGAGCAGCAACATCCACCGAATCAATCTTGGTTTCGCGTCCGGCTTCTTCAGCAAGTACTTTAAAGCTGCATGGTCAGTAAAAACAACAACCTTGGAACCTAGCAAATAAGATCTGAATTTGTCAAGAGCAAAAACAATAGCTAGCAGTTCTTTTTCAGTGGTAGTGTAATTTGACTATGCAGAATCTAAAGTCCTAGAAGCATAGTAAATAACATGGGCAGCTTTGTCAACCCTTTGTGCAAGGACAGCCCCAACAGCATAATTCGAAGCATCACACATAAGCTCAAAAGGAAGTGTCCAGTCAGGGGGCTGAATGATGGGAGCGGAGGTCAATGCTTTCTTCAAGAAGTCAAACGCTTGTTTGCATTTGTCATCAAACTCGTAAGTGACGTCATTCTTCAACAAGTTCGACAGCGGAAGAGCTATCTTGCTGAAATCCTTGATGAAACGCCTGTAAAAACCTGCATGACCAAGAAAAGAACGAATCTCGCGAATGCAAGAAGGGTAAGGCAGTGTAGAAATCACATTAATCTTAGCAGGGTCAACAGAAATTCCTTTTTCAGAAATAATGTGACCAAGAACAATTCCCTGCTCAACCATAAAATGACACTTTTCATAATTCAACACAAGGTTAGTCTCGATGCATCTTTCTAAAATCAAGTTTAAACTGTTCAAGCATGCATCAAAAGAAGAACCATAAACAGTAAAGTCATCCATAAACACTTCCATGCAATTTTCAATAAAATCAGAGAAAATACTCATCATGCATCGTTGGAAAGTGCCAGGAGCATTGCAAAGGCCAAAAGGCATCTTCCTGTAAGCAAATGTACCGAATGGGCATGTGAAAGTGGTCTTTTCTTGATCTTCAGGTGCAATATGAATCTGAAAGTAACCTGAAAAACCATCAAGAAAACAATAATGTGATTTACCAGCTAGCCGTTCAAGCATCTGGTCAATGAACGGCAAAGGAAAGTGATCCTTTCTAGTAGCCTGGTTCAGTCTCCTGTAATCAATACAAACTCTCCAGTTGTTCTGGACTCTAGTGGGAACAAGTTCATTCTTTTCATTTTTTACCACTGTGAGTCCAGATTTCTTAGGTACAACCTGCACTGGACTCACCCACTTACTGTCAGAGATAGGATAAATGATACCTGCTTGCAAGAGTTTGGTTACCTCTTTCTTTACAACATCAAGAATCAAAGGATTAAGCCTCCTTTGGGGCTGCCTTACTGTTTTCGCTCCATGCTCAAGTAAAATCCTGTGCATGCACATCGAAGGACTAATACCTGGAAGGTCGGCTAATGTCCACCCGATTGCTTTCTTGTGCTTCTTCAATACCTGCAAAAGTCTGTCCTCTTGATTGAAATCAAGGTTAAAAGAGATAATAACAGGAAGTTTTTCATTATGCTCCAAGTAAGCATATTTCAGGTTCCCAGGGAGCTCTTTTAGCTCTAAGGACGGGGGCTGAATGATGGATGGAAGGCTTGGGGCAGCCGGGATGTCAAGAGCATCGACGGCAAAAACAGCCTCATCGGTAACAACTTCACCTGTAGGAAATGTATCAGGCTGCAAGGAAGCATCAATCTCAGCACAAAGGACACAAACATTAGTGTCAGTGCAGTCAGGACATGAATAATTATCATCAAAATCAGAGAGAGATGGAAAATCGAGTGCAAATAATTCAGAACAACTCTCATCAACTAATTCAGAAATCAACTCAATGTTAAAAACCGAATGCTCCTCCACGGGGTGTTTCATGGCATCAAAGATATTAAATTTTGCGACGATGTCACCAAATTCCATGGACATGGTTCCATCATCAACATCAACTTTTATCTTCGTCGTTTTCATGAACGGTCTGCCTAAGATGATGGGAGCTCTGCTTGACTTAGTTTCTCCTTCCATGTCCAGAATGTAGAAATCTGCAGGAAAAATTAAATCGTTAACTTGAACGAGGACGTCTTCCACTATGCCGGTGGGACGTGCATTGCTCCTGTTCGCCAGTTGAACGATTAAACCTGTATGCTGCATGGGACCAAGGCAAAGGTTATTATAAATAGAAGTAGGCATAACATTAATGCCCGCTCCTAAATCAAGCAAACAATTATCAAATTTCTTATCCCCGATGGTACAAGGAATAGTAAAAGTTCCCGGGTCCTTGCACTTTTGTGGCAAGACCTGAGAGATGGCCGAAACACTTTGTTCGGGCTGAATGAAAGCAGAGATGCTTCTTCCCAAGTTGACTCTGTCACTTCCTTTCACTTTTCTATTGTTTGTACAGAGATCCTTCAGAAACTTTGCATACCTTGGAACTTGCTTAATCACATCAAGAAGCGGAATGTTTACCGCTACTTTCCTAAACATATCCAGAATTTCTTTTTCTTTGTCTCCCTCCTCAATTCTTTTATTTTTCAGAACTCTATGTGGGAAAGGAACTGGTGGCACATACTCCTTTTCTTTATTTTTTTCAGTTCCGACCACAACAGAAGAAGGTGAAGAAAGCTCAGCTGGAGAAGGTTCAGATGGAGAAAGTTCAGAAGTTACCTCAATGAATTTTTTATTCTTTTCAGGGGCTGTTTCTGTAACTTTTCCGGATCGCAAAGAAATAGCGCTCACATTAGCATTAACAGTTTGTGCTGGAAGTTGGTTCGAACCTTGAGCTTGCATATTATTTATTTGAGTAGCAAGTTGTCCCATCTGTGTGGTCAAGGTCTGAATGCTAGTGTCGGTTCTTTGTTGAAACTGAAGGTTGTTCACGACCATTTGCTTAACAAGATCTTCCAAGGATGGTCCGGAAGTAGTAGCTGGAGGAGTGTGATGTGGCTGGGGTAATGGAACGGTAAGCTGTTGTTGGGAAGGCTGCTGATTTCCATATCGGAGGTTGGGATGATTCCTCCAATTGGGGTGATATTTGTTGGTAGACAAGTCAGGGGTGTTGTTGTACCTGTTCTGGTTGTAAAGGTTGGCTGCATAAGCTTGAGGCAGCTCGGTAACAGTATCATCTTTCAGAAGAGGACAAGTATCAGTGGGGTGATCATGAGCTGTACAAATGCCACATACAGTTGCTGTTTGAGGTTTCGCTACTGCAAGTTGTTTGACTAAAGCGGTCAGCTCATCAAGTCTGGTTTCTAAAGCTCTGTTCGAGGAACCTTGAATTTGATGTACACCCTTGGTTTGGACAGAATTGGTTCGAGTGGTGAACTGCTGGGAATTTAAGGACATATTTTCAATGAGGGCCCTGGCAGCAGCTGGAGTTTTGTCAACAAGTGCTCCACCACTAGCAGCATCAAGAATGTTTCTATCCATAGGCAACAACCCCTCATAAAAGTACTGAATAAGAAGTTGTTCGGTAATCTGGTGTTGAGGACAGCTTGAAACTAACTTCTTGAACCTATCCCAATATTCAGCCAATGACTCGTTATCTTGTCTAATGCCACATATTTCTTTTCGGATTGAAGCAGCTCTAGAGGCAGGAAAGTATCGCTCCAAGAACACTCTCTTCAGAGCATTCCAGCTTGTGATTGAATTTGGTTCGAGATCATATATCCAGTCCTTCGCTGCACCCTTCAAAGATAAAGGAAAAGCACGAAGTTTGATATGATCTTCAGTGATCCCTTCAGGCTTCAATGGTGTAGAGCACACCACCTGGAATTCCTTCAAATGTTTGTGTGGATCCTCACCTGCAAGACCATTAAACTTTGGCAACAAGTGTATTAAACCCGATTTTAATTCAAAAGGAACAGCAACAACATCATATTCAATACACAAGCCATTATAATTAACATCAGGGGCTGCAAGTTGCCTTAGAGTTCTATTTTCAGCCATTTCAAAAGCAAATTCATAATCAGAATCAAACAAATTATGCAAATAGTCAGACTCAGAATCAAACTCAGCTATGGTCGGTGAAGGTGAACTATTGCTAGCCTGGCCTGCTCTACGAAGTGTGTGCAAGGTTCTCTCTACCTCAGGATCAAAAGCAACAAGTTCAGGACAGGAAGACCTAGTAGCCAGGACTAGTGCACAGCAATGCAGCAACAATCGTGAAAATACCAACTATGTCCCTAAAACAACACAATGAAGCAAATCGATTAAAAATAATTCAAAAAAATAAACTGACACCAAAAATAATCTAATGACGTAAAAATAAAATTTTGATATTTTTTTCGGAATTTTTCGACTCTATGAAAACAGAAAATAAATCATTAAAAATAGAAAAACGATGAATTTGGCGATTTTGGGGTCGAATTCCCTTACTCTTCTAGAGTAAGGGAGTATTGATCGCACGATTTTTCTACTTCCAGTAGGCAAAAACAGTTTACAATCGAATACAATTTTTTGCAAAAACTGATTTTTTTTTCGACTCTAAACGCGGACTGACCAAAACCGTGAGGAAACTACGGCCTAAACGCACAAACACTAAATCTAAGACTCTAAAATCAGTTAATATTCACTAGAATCCCCGGCAACGGCGCCAATTTGATCCGCTGTCGCTCGCGGGTCAAAACGAGTAGTTTTCAAAACGTAGTATAGCGACAATGGCTCGAGTCGTATCGCAAGGATTCTTGGTATTATTAACTAAAAGCAAATTCGAAATTAGGGGGAGGTTTGGTTTAAGGTTCGATTTAACAAAAAGAGCAAATAAGTGATTTTGAAAAGTGATTATAAAATAAGCTGTTCTACTGTTCGGGTTCACCACTTATCATCGGTAATTATAAATCTAATCCCCAAGCGAATTCTATCCCCTATTCGATTACAGCAACAATAAACAAGCGAGATTGATACTATACGGTTTATATTCCTATTATCCGAATTAAGCAAACGGATTCAGCACTCATGAATTAAGCAAACATGAATTGACATACGCGAGTTAACGATAAAGCAACGTTAAATCACGAAACAGATCAAGAAACATAAACTGATCGAATTTAATCAATAATATTATGTATGAATCGAATTAAGCATGCAACACATATATAAGATTATTGAAAGGGAAAAGAATTGGGATTAAATTATAAAACCTCAAAGATTCGGTGGAACATGAACAGTAGATCAACGATAGGATTAGTTCGCCATAGGATTCTTCAAAAGCTTGCCAAAATTCGTGAATGGAAGATGATCCATACAGTAACTCGGCTGCTACCCTAAGGGGAAAGTGTACGACCCGTTTTACAATCCAACTGGGTCAAACATACGACCCAGGCCCAAAACTAATTGACCCGAAACTGAAATAAAACTAGTACTGCAACTTCAACGAATATTCTGGCCCTTCTACAGTCCGATTCTGACTTTGACTCCAACATAAGAATTGTAGCTCTTTCTCTTAGCTTTCCGGCGATTATTAGAACGCCTCAATCGGACTCTTGGAACTCCAGATATGATCGTTTCCGTGCAGACTGTTAATGCTGAAAAATTAATACGAAAAACAAATAAGTGCAAAAATAAAATAAAATATAAAAACATATTAAAACATAAAAATAAATAAAACAAACCGAAGAAATGCTTGAGTACAAACATGGAAGAACGTGCATTAAAATGCACTGATCAAAGGACATGGTAAACATGGGAATGAGAACTGAATTGGGACCCGTGACGAAAGGAAGACGAACATATCTGCCACCTGCTGTTTACACTCTATCTAGAAAGGAGAAGAAAACATTGTGTAAGTTCCTCAGTGAAGTTAAAGTTCCAGAAGGCTACTCTTCAGATATCAGAAGACTTGTGTCCATGAAAGACCTCAAGTTAAAGAGTTTGAAGACGCATGATTGTCATGTTATAATGGAACATTTTTTACCAATAGGTATATGTTCTATTCTGCCAGAAAAAGTAAGAAGCGCAATAACTAAGCTGTGTTTCTTCTTCAGGTCAATTTGCAGTAAGGTGGTCGATCCCGCGATCTTACCAACATTGCAAAAAGAGATAGTTGTTACTTTATGTGATCTTGAAATGTATTTTCCTCCCTCGTTTTTTGACATAATGGTTCATCTAGTCGTTCATCTTGTGAAAGAGACACAATTGTGCGGACCAGCTTATATGAGATGGATGTACCCTGCTGAATGTTATATGAAAATATTAAAAGGGTACGTGAAAAACAGAAGTCGACCGGAGGGTTGTATTGCCGAACGATACATTGTTGAAGAAGCGGTTGAGTTTTGTACTGAATATCTGTCAAATGTTCAATCAATTGGACTCCCCAAATCTCATATTGTCGAAAAAAAAGAAGGAAAAAGGCTAATTGGAAATAAAGTTGTGACAGTATCAATGGTCGAACGGGATCAAGCGCACTTGTATGTTCTGCACAATGAGATTGAGGTTGAGCCGTATGTTGAAATGCACAAGGTTGTTCTCCGAGATTTAAATCCAAATAGAAATGAGAACTGGATAGTACGAGAGCAAAATCGAAGTTTCATACCGTGGTTTAGGGATCATATTTATTCAAAGTATCGTTCAGATCCTGCTTCAGTAACAGAAAGGTTGAGATGTTTAGCCTATGGTCCAACTGTAATTGTGCTTTCTTATAGCGCATACGCTATTAATGGATACACATTTTATACCAAAGAACAGGATGATAAAAGTACTATGCAAAATAGTGGTGTTACCTTGGTAGCTGAAGCAATGCACATATCAAGTGCGAATGACTTAAATCCGAAATTTGCAAATTTGTCATATTTTGGGGTTATCGAGCGCATTTTGGTGTTTGATTACGCGAAGTTTCAGATTCCTGTATTTGGTTGCAAGTGGGTTGAAAATAATAGTGGCATACGAATGGATAAGTCAGGATTTTTGCAAGTGGATCTCAATAGGGTAGGGTACAAAGATGAGCCTTTCATTCTAGCCTCTCAAGCTAAACAAGTGTTCTATGTCAATGATCCGACAAGTACGAAATGGTCTATAGTGCTTTTATCTAACAAAATAGTTGATGAAAACATTGAAGATCAAGGTGATATTGGTGTTGGCATTGAATCTTGTACAAGAAACGATCAAAATGAGAATGAATCTTGTACTAGAAATGATCATAATGAGGGTATTTGGATCAATCCAACCGTCCGTGTTGTTAAGAGACGCGTAGAACACAATCCTACCAAGAAAAGAAAGAGACGTTAGTGATAAAGGTAATAGTATACATATTCCGACTAATTTGTTTTATTCAATTTGTACCGATTGTTTTAATCAATAGTATAGTACTTATTCAATTTTGGTGCATATTCTCGTTTTGTACATAACTTTTGAACCATGTATCCGTTTGTCGACTTCTTTACATGTAACTATACTATTTTGACGATTCAGGAGCTGCTCATGCACTTATCTTTACATTTCGGGACTGTTTTTTTATCGGTTTTGCTTCTGCCCGTAATCAAAAGTCGGGCTTAGGGTCTGAATTTCGGAAAACCGACTTTATTTTTGAGTCCGTGGGGACGTTTTACCATAGCCATGTAAATTTCGTTCAATTCCGACAACTTTCTTTTTTGACGCTTATTTTGATTTGTACCGATTTCGTTTCCGATACACTTGTACATGCATGGTTTGACTTCCATTTGACTTGTATAGATTGTTAGCTTATTAATAGTGTACTAATGTGCTTTAGTTTGTTTGATACAGGTTAAATGGCTCCGGATAGAGATGCTCCACCTGAAAACTCACAAGAAAACTCACAAGAAAGAGATAATCAAGAAAGAGATGCTCCGGATACAAATGCTCCACCTGATATTGAAGCAAAAGAAGTTGCACGAGGCGTCACCATTATGAAGGGAATCATTCGACATAGAGACCAAGGATTAGTATACCCTTTGGAATGGAATTCTGAATTACAGCCAATTGGTCCTAATTCTGCAAAGTTGACAAGCTACATTGGTACACTTGGTCGTATGCATATTCCAGTCTCCGTAGCTAAATGGAATCTAAAAAGCGAAGACTTGGATGCGAAAAAAAAAAAGCGATTTGGGAAGAGCTTCAGGTATATACCATATATGGTTGTTGTTATTATCTTGACGATAAATTGTTTACATTACTTATACTAACACACTATGCGTATGTTTTTTTGCAGAGGACTTTTGACATACCAGATGAGCGTAGACGCTACATACTTAGTTTGGCCGGAAAAAGATATAGAGGGTGGAAAGCTTTTTTGACAAATAACTATCTTAAGGATAAAGATGGAAACTTTCTTGAAGAGGCGCCGGGACGGCCAAAAAAGTATGAGATCTTCATTGATGAAGAAGATTGGGTTAAGTTTGTAAAGCAAAGAGATGAAGATTTTCGGAAAAGGAGTGTCACAAATAGCGCGAGAGCATCAAAACCCGCATATCCATACAAAAAAGGGCGTTTGGGATATGCACGCTTGGAGGATAAAATTGTAAGTAAATAGAAATGCGTTTTAATTAATTGTCTAAATGTGTTTTATTTGACGATTTTATCATTTGTGTCAATGCATAGTTAGAGGAGACTAAAAGTGAGGAAACCTCACTTCCTGTACATGTGTTGTGGAGGGAAGCTCGTGTGGGCAAGAATCAAGCTGTCGATCTCGAAGTTCAGAGAGTTTTTACTGAATGTGTAAGTATAATACTGTGTCTTTAACTAAATCAAATGTTTTTTAATATATAAATGATTTTTTAATGTAAATGAATTACATGAGACCTTGTCGCAATCGGCATCCACCGGTGAGGGGAGCGTACTTAGTAGAGCACTAGATGCTCCTGAGTATCCTGGTCGGGTGAGGGGTAAGGGTCATGGTGTGACTCCAACCTCTTTTTACAAGAGTCCTAGGAGAAGAAATCCTACCAATGAAGAAGTGTTGCAAAAGTTGCAGGAATTGCAAGCACAAGTCTCTGAATTGCAAAGAGATAAAGAGATGTATATGAGAGAAAAGTGCAACACTTCATCGGTGAAAGAAACTAGTGATAAGGCTAGTATCAACTGTCAAAGGAAATTTCCCGAGGTAATTATAATTTTTTTTCCTTACAAGGGAAAAGTGCACAACACTGTGGGAGATTTACTTCACCATAGACCGCTCCCGGATGGACACCTGAAAGTATCGGTGGATGTTGTAGTAGATCATAATGCGATGCTACCGGTACCTGACATGGTCTCAGAGATGACATTGCTGCGAGATGCAATAGGATCATTTGTTGCATGGCCCTCGGAGCTCATTACCATTAGTGATGAGGTATATTGAAAACGATTATGAATCATTTAGTTTTCGAATGTCAATTCTAAACCGTTTATTAATTATTTTTTACATTTTAATTTTAGACTGCTCCTATAAAACCCGCAATTAAGGGTAAAGGGATTTTACAGGAGGAGGAGTCTGTTGCATCACTAAAAGAGGTACATTTAAAGTGTTAATATATAATCTGAATCTAAATCTGCATGATTTTATATTTTACCTAACTTATATGATTTTTAGGCATCCGCTCGGGAGTGACAACAAGTGACGCAGCAAGTTTGTAGCGTACCACCCACTGGTCCTCCGAAGCCAGCGGCAAAAAAAGGCGGTGCTTTTGTGCCTCGATACCGGTCACGCTCGCAACAATGGTTGATATGTCCGATTTGAAGGATGGTGCTTTACGTGAAATCGATATGGATGAAAGTTGTTAGAACAAGATTTGTTCTGATCAATTATCTTAGTTTTGATGATAACAATAATATGAATTTTGCTTAAGATAATATGGTACTCTAATCCAATGCAATTTCCTTTTCAGGAAATATATAAAGAGTATGCATAATTCAGCGCTCAGAAGCTTTGTCTCAAAGGGTTCAGCATGCAACATCAGAACATGGTCTGGCAAGACATCAGAAGATGGTCGAAGCAGAATCAGAACATGGGTCTATGGAAGCATCAGAAGAACATGAGATCAGAAGCACTGAAGTTCTGATGGTATCACGCACAGAAGCACTTCAAGGTCAGAAGATCAGAAGATGCTATGCACCAAGCTGTTTGACTCTGATGATATTCAAACGTTGTATTCACAAACATCAGATCAGAAGGAAGTACAAGTGGCAGGCTACGCTGACTGACAAAAGGAACGTTAAAAGCTATTAAAGGCTACGTCAGTAGACACAGCGTGAACAAGGCTCGAGGTAGTTGACAAAAGCGTATAACATTAAATGCGATGCTGTACGGAACACGCAAAGCATTAAATGCACTCAACGGTCATCTTCTCAACGCCTATAAATATGAAGTTCTGATGAGAAGCAAGGTTAACGATTCTGCACAAAACAACTCATATTAACTTGCTGAAACGCTGTTCAAATCAAAGCTCAGAATCTTCATCTTCATCAAAGCTCACTACATTGCTGTTGTAATATATTAGTGAGATTAAGCTTAAACGTTAAGAGAAATATCACAGTTTGTGATTATAGCTTTTAAGAAGCAATTGTAATACTCTTAGAATTGATTACATTAAGTTGTAAGGAACTAGAGTGATCGTGTGGATCAGTATACTCTAGGAAGTCTTAGAGGTTATCTAAGCAGGTTGTAGCTAGAGTGATCGTGTGGATCAGAATACTCTAGAAAGTCTTAGAGGGTATCTAAGCAGTTGTTCCTGGAGTGATCAGTGTGTGATCAGAAGACTCTGGAAGACTTAGTTGCTGACTAAGTGGAAAACCATTGTAATCTGTGCGATTAGTGGATTAAATCCTCAGTTGAGGTAAATCATCTCTGCGGGGGTGGACTGGAGTAGTTTAGTTAACAACGAACCAGGATAAAAATAACTGTGCAATTTATTTTTATCTGTCAAGTTTTTAAAGCTACACTTATTCAAACCCCCCCTTTCTAAGTGTTTTTCTATCCTTCAATTGGTATCAGAGCGCCGGTTCTAAGGTGCAAGCACTTAACCGTGTTTAGAAAAGATTCAGGAAGAGAAAAACGCTTCAGTAAAAGATGGCTGATGAAATTGCAAAGTCTACACCTGCATCTACATCTGGCTCTGCTGAGCACCACAACGGTAACAATGGTTATACTAGACCGCCGGTATTTGATGGTGAAAACTTTGAATACTGGAAAGATAAACTGGAAAGTTACTTTCTTGGTCTAGATGGTGATCTATGGGATCTTCTGATGGATGGTTACAAACATCCAGTAAATACCAGTGGCGTAAAACTGACAAGGCAAGAAATGAATGATGATCAGAAGAAGCTTTTCAGAAATCATCATAAATGCAGAACTGTTTTGCTGAATGCTATCTCTCATGCTGAGTATGAGAAGATATCTAACAGGGAAACGACCTATGACATATATGAGTCCTTGAAAATGACTCATGAAGGAAATGCTCAAGTCAAGGAGACTAAAGCTCTCGCCTTAATCCAGAAGTATGAAGCCTTCAAGATGGAGGATGATGAAGACATTGAAAAGATGTTTTCAAGATTTCAAACTCTTACTGCTGGATTGAGAGTTCGTGACAAGGGATACACCAAGGCTGATCACGTAAAGAAGATCATCAGAAGCTTACCCAGAAGATGGGGTCCTATGGTGACTGCATTCAAGATTGCAAAGAATCTGAATGAAGTTTCTCTGGAAGAGCTTATCAGTGCCTTGAGAAGCCATGAAATAGAGCAGGACGCAAATGAGCCTCAAAAGAAAGGTAAGTCTATTGCATTAAAATCCAATATCAAGAAATGCACTAACGCTTTTCAGGCTAGAGAAGAAGATCCTGAAGAATCAGAATCTGAAGTAGAAGATGAACTGTCCTTGATCTCCAGAAGGCTAAATCAACTCTGGAAGAACAAGCAAAGGAAGTTCAGAGGCGTCAGAAGTTCAAAGAAATTTGAACGTGGAGAATCTTCTGATGACAGAAGATTTGACAAGAAGAAGGTCATGTGCTATGAATGCAATGAGCCTGGACACTTCAAGAATGAATGTCCAAAACTTCAGAAGGAAAATCCCAAGAAGAAGTTTCATAAGAAGAAAGGTCTTATGGCAACCTGGGATGAGTCAGAAGATGATTCAGACTCTGAAGATGAGCAGGCTAACTGTGCGCTGATGGCGACAGAAGATGACGGATCAGAATCTACATCAGAATCAGATTCTGAAGAGGTATTCTCTGAACTTACTAGAGATGAGTTAGTTTCCGGTCTAACAGAACTTCTGGAATTCAAGTCTCAGATTAGTCTCAAATACAAAAAGCTGAAAAAGCTATTTGAATTTGAAACAAAGAAGCTTGAGTTGGAGAATTCTGAATTAAAAGAAAAACTTTTAAAATTATCCAATAATGTTGGATCTCCTTCTGATTCAGAAAAATCCACTCCTAGTCTAAACCATATTCTGAAAGAATATGATTTAAGTTTCAGGAAGTTCTTATCTAGAAGTATTGGCAGAAGTCAGCTAGCTTCTATGATATATGCTGTGTCTGGAAACAAAAGAGTCGGCATTGGTTTTGAGGGTGAAACCCCATACAAACTTGAACCTGTTGATGAAATGAAATTCACATACAAGCCATTGTATGATCAGTTCAAGTATGGCCACTCCCATGATATTAGGCACACTTCACATGCTCAAAGTTTTCACATAACACACACCAAAAAGCATGTGACACAACCTAGGAAATATCATGAAACTCACATTAAAAATTATCATGCTGTTCCTCCTATTACTTACAATGTTAAACCCAAGTTCAATCAGAACTTGAGAAAATCTAACAAGAAAGGACCCAAGAAGATGTGGGTACCAAAGAAAAATACTATTTCTTTTGCAGATTCTCTTGGCAACAAAGAAGATAAAAGTCAACATGTCAAGTCACCTGGACTCAAGTTGGTCTCAACACTTGAAGGGAAGAAGGACTGTCTTCCAAGTTCTGGTACTTAAATCTGTTGAAGAAACTATGTTCGTAAGAGATCAGAAAAGAAAGTTTATTAGTCTTGAAACCATCTGTCTTGTTTGTTTCTAAAGCAATGGTGTTTCGTTCTTGATTATTCTGAATGCTCTAAATGCTACAGAATATACAATATTGAAACATTGATTGTGGACGAATCAATAAATATCTGGTTTGATGATAAACTTGTTTCTGATGAAACAAAGCAGCTTAAGAATTTCTGCAGATACAAGTTTGTCTTATCAATAGCTGCAGAACAAAGAAGTGAATCTCCAGAAGCTGTGTATATCAGAAGTAATGGATCAGAAGATCATTCAGATTTATATCAGCACACTTCAGAAGGAGTGTTTCCAGAAGAGAAAGTTGATCAGATCAGAAGCAGTGATCTGAATCTGAAGGCGTAAAGTCTATTCTGAAATTTACAGCTGTCATCTATTATCTGATGGTGAACACGTGTCTGTACGGTTAGTACAAAGCGTGCAGTTGAAAAGACGCCGACCTAGGTAACTGTATTAAATCATTTCATTTACTGTGTTCTCTCTCCTAATGTCATTTCTCATTAAATGCATAATGATTTTTTTTAAATCTTTTAAATAACCCGCTTCATCTTCATTCCCTTTTTTTTCTCCCTTTCTCTCCTTTTTGTGCATTCACTTCGTTTCATTTCTTTTCAAACCCTAGTTCTTGATTTGATCTCAAAGCATTATCATCATGAACTCATCTTCTTGTTCATCAAACTCAAAAGAAAGGCTCACTTCTACACAGATCCTTTTAAGCAAATATGAGTATGCTCCTTTGAAAACTTGCTTGATACCCACGAAGGACTTGGAGGTTTTATGTGAAACTGCTGTGGACTTAAACAATCTTAAAGCGAATGGCTTTAAGTGTGATGCAAGAATCCTTGAGCAAGGATGGTCCAAGTATCTTAATAGACTGGTTGGTCCAATTTATCCTGATCTTGTGAAGGATTTCTGGGTACATGCAACGGTTACCCCAACGGCCATCATTTCATTCGTGCTAGGGCATGAAGTGGTTATCTCTGAAAAACTGATCAGGAAGCTATACAATCTGAATGATGAAGAGGGTTGGTCTGGTTTTCGACATACATCTGTTGATTGGTCGATAGTTGAAAAACAAATCTCTCAGTCTTCTGGGATTGACTCGAATAACACAGGCACCTTGAGGCCATTTTATAGAGTATGGGCTGAGATTATTCTGGGTTCTCTTCACCACAGAAAAAGGATGCTCTCCTCTTCTTACATCAGTCCAGATCACAAGCACACTCTTTTCTGCATTGGCAAAAAGACTGAGATCAACATTTCTCACATTCTGTTTGAGAATCTGAAGACTTCAATCCTTGAGTCAAGAGAAGAGGAAAGGGCAAAGTACCCTCATTTTTCAAGAACGACTATTCCGTTTGGAAGAATGATTTCAGACATTCTTACTGAAAGCAAAGTGCTGGACTCCATCAGAAAACTCAATGCATCCCATTTGCTTGGAGTAGTTCAAGGTCCCATTTTTAATGGTGTGGATTTGTTCAGATTAGAACTCATTCCAAATGTACCTTCTGTGTGCCCAAGCTTTCCTGACATTCTCTCAAGAAGAGTTGCTGTTGAAGGTTTTGCCTCCTTGTTTCAAGAAGAACTGCATCAGGTTGTCAAGTCTTACCTGGAAGATTGTGTTAGGAAGCAATCAGATATTGATCCTGCTTGGATCCGTGGCAGAGTACTTCCGTCCAAGGCTGATCTTCTGAAGAAGGATCAGAAGGAACTAAAGGCTAGGCTAAAAAGAAAAGCCCGAGAAGATGAGGCTGAGAAAGCCAAGAAGTTGAGGGTCACCTATGATCCTGACAAGGTGGACTCTGAAGAACGAAGAGATAAAAGGATCAGAGATTCCTTTCGCAGAACCAGATCTTCTTCTTCTGTACAAATCTCCAGACAGGTTTTTACTCCACCTCCTTCTGTCCCTAAACCATCTTTCCAATCACCTCCATATGAACCAAAAATAAACTTCACCTTACCAAATCCTTCTCCATCATCCCTCTCCTCTCCCATTCTAAACCCCACACCTTTAAGTATTCTTCCCCCAACTCCTTCTGATAAATCTTTCTCACCAATTCCCTTTACAAATACTCCATCCTCGTCTCAATCTATCATTTCTGATATTCCATCCTCATCAATCATTCTCTCAGATATCCCTTCTTCCTCATCCACCGCACCTCCACCTTCTATATCCCATCCCTTACCTACTAGAAAATCCAAACCTTACTGTCTTCTCTACCCTGACTACAAATTCACCTTCAATCCGCCTGAACCTGAACCCTATACCTACCTGGAACTTTTCAGACATGAGGTGATTAGCAGTCTAGACCTTCTGAAGAATGCATTTCTAAATGGTCTGGATGATGTTTCCACAAGAAATCTCTGGAGAAGATTTCGCAAGGATTTTCAAGTAGAAGCAATGGGAGTACAGAAAAGACTAGTGGCTGCTGCCCCTGGTTACCCTGGTTACCTTCTGGAGGATGATAATGGTATATACTACCATCCTCTCAGAAATTGTGTTGCTGCTGAGGAGAAGCCCTTTGTGGATGAAATGGAACAATTAAGACTGGCTGCTGAAATGGAAGCAAATCCATGCAGGGATATTGTCATCTTTATTCCTGATTATCCTGTTCTGCTCGGAGACTTCAAGACTCTCTTTGACTATCTGAGGGAAAACCCTTCTGAGAAAGACCCAAGCTTGGACATTCCAGAAGTTGTTGACCCACCAGAAGTTGAAGGTCCTTCTGCTCCCAGGAATCTAGCTGCCATTCTTCAGGCACTTGAGAATGGAGACTCGGAAATTCCTGCTGCAGAATATGGAGAAGCTTCTATGCAAGAAGCAGATGCTGAAGATCATGTTGCTGAATCAGATCCTGTTGAGGAAATCCCTGCAAATGATCTATCCATGGAAGCTACAGATCAAGTTGCTATTCCTGTGGTTGAAAGCGGTGAAGCTTCTTCTGATGAATCTTCTCGTCTTGCAAGGACTCTGGAAGAAATTCAGAAGAGACAGGATGAGCAAAGCTCACTCAATGCTGAGTATAGCGCTTTCATGGTGAGGCAAGAAGAACACAACAATGAGGTTCAAGAGATGCTGGCCAAGATCTTGTCAAGGCTAGGGCCATCTTAGATTGAGTCTGTGTTGTTTCTTTCTTTTCGTTGCATCTGTCTTTGTGCATCTGACCTTACTTATCTTCATGTACTTCTGTACCTGCTGTTTGAACTTCAATGAAATCATCTTCTTCCTCCGTGTGTTTCGTTTTGTTTGTCTCTGAATCTTTTTTGTTTTTTGATGATATGACAAAAAGGGGGAGAAGATAAATGATAAATGATTTGATTAATCTATCAGTTGCTGGGTAAAGCTCCCACACATTTTCTAACAAGAACTGCAAGTTCTATATGGTTTAAGTGTTTTGCAGGTATAAAGAAGTGAAGAGAATCTTCAAAGCAAACACAAGAAGCAAAACCATAAGAAGTGTTATTCTGTAAAAAGAATAAGCTCATGGAAACTGAAGCATGCTGAGTGCTGTCAAGCTTCAGAAAGAAGAATGAATCAGAAGCACTGATAATAGAATTTGATCCATATTTGTCTATTTGCTCTGACAAAATTCTATTTGCTCTGATAACATTATTTTAGCCTATATGGCTCTGATACATATCATGTGTTCTAATATACATTTTATGTTCTGACTCGTTCATGCTGACTTTTGTCGTTTAGTTTTTGTTCTGTAACATTTCAGGATGTAGAGATGCTCCGATGATGCTCTGGTACATTCAACAATGTTCTGATACAAATCTAGCATGAAGTGAGGTTGGTAGAAATTCAAGGCTCTGAAGCTATCCGAGGGAAGCAGAAATCAGAAGCTGTGAATGTTCTAAAGATCCAGAAAACTCAAGTTCTGAAGCTGTCCTAAATGGAAGCAGAAATCAGAAGCTGTGAATGTTCTGAAGATCAAAGAAATTCAAGTTCTGAAGCTGTCCTAAATGGAAGCAGAAATCAGAAGCTGTGAATGTTCTGAAGATCAAAGAAATTCAAGTTCTGAAGCTGTCCTAGATGGAAGCAGGAATCAGAAGCTGTGAGTGTTCTAGGGATCTAAAGAAATTCTAGTTCTGAAGCTGTCCAATGGAAGCAGAAGTCAGAAGCTATGAATTCTCTGAAGACAGAAGCTTATGTGATCGTCTCTACCGAAATAATCAGGGAAGTCTTTTATTAAAGTTCTTCGAGTATTTATTTCAGGGGGAGATTATTTATCTCAGGGGGAGATTGTTAATCTCAGGGGGAGACATATTCATATGCTTATGCTATAGCTGTGTAATTTGTCTTTTGCCGTCTGCTCTTTCTGATCGCAAATTCATATCATTTATATATGTTTTTGTCATCATCAAAAAGGGGGAGATTGTTAGAACAAGATTTGTTCTGATCAATTATCTTAGTTTTGATGATAACAATAATATGAATTTTGCTTAAGATAATATGGTACTCTAATCCAATGCAATTTCCTTTTCAGGAAATATATAAAGAGTATGCATAATTCAGCGCTCAGAAGCTTTGTCTCAAAGGGTTCAGCATGCAACATCAGAACATGGTCTGGCAAGACATCAGAAGATGGTCGAAGCAGAATCAGAACATGGGTCTATGGAAGCATCGGAAGAACATGAGATCAGAAGCACTGAAGTTCTGATGGTATCACGCACAGAAGCACTTCAAGGTCAGAAGATCAGAAGATGCTATGCACCAAGCTGTTTGACTCTGATGATATTCAAACGTTGTATTCACAAACATCAGATCAGAAGGAAGTACAAGTGGCAGGCTACGCTGACTGACAAAAGGAACGTTAAAAGCTATTAAAGGCTACGTCAGTAGACACAGCGTGAACAAGGCTCGAGGTAGTTGACAAAAGCGTATAACATTAAATGCGATGCTGTACGGAACACGCAAAGCATTAAATGCACTCAACGGTCATCTTCTCAACGCCTATAAATATGAAGTTCTGATGAGAAGCAAGGTTAACGATTCTGCACAAAACAACTCATATTAACTTGCTGAAACGCTGTTCAAATCAAAGCTCAGAATCTTCATCTTCATCAAAGCTCACTACATTGCTGCTGTAATATATTAGTGAGATTAAGCTTAAACGTTAAGAGAAATATCACAGTTTGTGATTATAGCTTTTAAGAAGCAATTGTAATACTCTTAGAATTGATTACATTAAGTTGTAAGGAACTAGAGTGATCGTGTGGATCAGTATACTCTAGGAAGTCTTAGAGGTTATCTAAGCAGGTTGTAACTAGAGTGATTGTGTGGATCAGAATACTCTAGAAAGTCTTATAGGGTATCTAAGCAGTTGTTCCTGGAGTGATCAGTGTGTGATCAGAAGACTCTGGAAGACTTAGTTGCTGACTAAGTGGAAAACCATTGTAATCCGTGCGATTAGTGGATTAAATCCTCAGTTGAGGTAAATCATCTCTGCGGGGGTGGACTGGAGTAGTTTAGTTAACAACGAACCAGGATAAAAATAACTGTGCAATTTATTTTTATCTGTCAAGTTTTTAAAGCTACACTTATTCAAACCCCCCCTTTCTAAGTGTTTTTCTATCCTTCAAAAGTGTCTTCGATATTGAATTCAAGTCACTTATTACAATTGATGACTTGGAAGAGATTTTTAGGCATGATCAACTAGGCGTCAGTAATATGCACTCATACATCCGGTAATATTCACTCATCCGATATATTATTTAATTAGTCCCACAATATAATTTATTTACACATTTCAATGAAAATAATCTAATGTTTATTATGTTTTTATTTAAGGTTGTTGTATGACAGAGTGTTGCGCGGGAATCCATTGTCTAACAGATTCCGTTTCGTGTCTTCCGCCCATTGCAGCGGAATGGCAATTGCTTAGGAACCGGAATCAGTTAGACAGCGCTTAGTCGATAGATTCATGTCCACCGGCAATACAGAAAGTCTGCATCTTTGGGCGTATAATACCCGACCAGTAGGGTTAGTTTCTCATTCTTTGTTCATCTAATCTCTGTTTCTTTTGTGTATAGCAAAATTTTCATATAACCTATTGTTTTAATTTATAGAGCACACTGGTTGCTGCTTGCTATCAACCCTATAAGGGAAGTCGTGTATTATCTGAATTCGGTAAATGGTGAATGGACCAATTATCCGGCTATGAAGGACATCGTTGATTTGTAAGTGGGATCGTTCTAAATATATATTCGTGCATATTTATATATTTACTTATTTGTGGGATTGATCTAAACATATGCTTTTATATATTTGTTAATTAGATCAATACAAGTGTTCCGAAGTCAACGGGACGCACAGGTATCCCGGACTAAATCTAACAACATTACTTGGATCCAAGTGCAGGTACATTATTTTTCACAATTTTGCTTATAATATTTATGCTACTTGATAAAACAAGACAACTATAGAATCTTATTTGTTTTTCTATGTAGTGTCCGCAACAGCGAAACAGTTACGATTGCAGATACTTTGTTTTGAGGTTTATGAAAGAAATCCTTCAGGCGAATCAATTAGAGATTCCGCTCACGGTATGAATTTATAACTTAAGATAATTTCATATAATTTATTACATTTAACTAAATATATCATTCATATTATGTTTTTGTTTTGTAGTACCTTGACGAATTCCGTGCTGCTGGGTACCCGAGACTTAAGTTGGAAGAAATAAAAGAGGATTTGTGTCAATTTTATATTAAGCAATTTTTCATGTAGGATTTGTGTCGATTTGAACTATAATATTATTGATGTTGTAATGATGTATATATATAATTTTGGATATTATAATGGTATTATATTAGTATATATATTGTCTTACTGATGGCTGAAATAATATCGTCGAAAATAAATTACAGGTCGAAAATATTACAGGTTGAAAACATATTATAGGTCGAAAATATTACAGGTCGACTGGGAGGATTAAATTACAGGCTGCACATTAAAATACCTCATTTAGCAACGACAACGCTTTTAAAAAGCGCTCTTAAAGGTCCACCTACTAAAGCGCTTCTTAGTAAAAGCGCTGCCAAAGATTAATAAAAAAGCATAAAAAAAAAACGCAACATACGAAAGCGCTTTTGGAAAAGCGCTCTTATAGGGGGGGCTATCAGAGCGTTTTTTCCAGAAAAAGCGCTCTCATAGGGGGGGGCTATCAGAGCGCTTTGCTGGAAAAAGCGCTCTTAAAGGGGGGTCTACCAGAGCGCTTTTTCCAGGAAAGCGCTCTTATAGGGGGACCTACCAGAGCGTTTTTTCCAGAAAAGCGCTCTTATAGGGGGGGTCTACCAGAGCGTTTTTGTTACCTACGCCAGCGCCAGCTTTTACAGCGCTTTTAAGCGCTTTAAAAGCCCAAAATAAGCGCTTTTAAAGCCCCAGCGTGTTGTAGTGAAAATTAGGAGGGAACTAGCAAAAAGAAGAAACATAAATGGGATGAAGACAATGGAGAATCAAAGGGGAGTGTACATGAGAGTGAAGAGTTGGAAAGTGGATGTGAAAGTGATGGGAGTAATGGAACAACCAATAAGAAGTATCCAATGTTCAAGTTACAAAAACATATGTCAAATTACAATTGGGAGTTAGGAACATTTTTTAGTACAAAAAGTGAGAAATGAGAGGAATGAGAGAGGTCAATGAAGAGGCTTATAAACATATGATGAAGACACCACCTATATTTTGGAGTAAATAATTTTTCAGGACACATTCAAAATGTGACCATGTTCTGAATAACATGTCTGAGGCATTCAATAGTGTAATTATTGAATCAAAGGCTAAGCCATTGGTGACTATGTTGGAAGAAATCAAAAATTTCCTTATGAAAAAGTGGGAAAGTAATAGGATGAAATTCTCACAGTTATGTGATGGAGATGTTTTACCCAACACTGATAAGAAAATGGAAAGAACTAACACATACACAAACTTATGGATTGTAAGGTAAATTTCCATTTTTACTAGTAAAAGTCATTGTTCATTAGTAATTTTCTGTCATCTTGAAGGAACATCTATGCTCTTGCACAAAATGGGAACTCACAACCCTTCCATGTGTTCATGTAATATCATCCATGAATAATAGAAACCTAAGAGTTGATGAATGAATCCTAACGTCTTACAAAAAATAAGGTATCAGGCTATCTATAGTATTGTAATTTATCTTGTCAATGGCTCTAATTTAGAGGTCAGGACAGAATATCCAGATGATCAGCCACTCAAATACAGAAAATGCAAGGAAGGCCAAATGAGGAATCTTGAGCATGGAGAAATTGATGGCACAGATCATAAAATGATTAAAACTAGAATGATTCTTAGGTCTAGTAGGTGTAAGCAAACTAGTCACGATAAATCTACTTGTAAGATGACACCATCTACACAACCACATCAGGGTAGTCAAGTTAGAGCTAGTGAACAACTAGTTCGACAAACTCAGTAACCTAGTCAATTTACACCCACAACTCAAGCAAGTCAAGTTTTCACTAGTCTCAACCAAGCCAAGGGAGGCCAAATAAGTTGAGTGTTAAGAAGACATCATCATTTGGTGTTATACACGATCCAACAACTAGATTAAGTGTAGCAAAGGAGGGGTAATCTAACAAAAGAGAAGTTTTAGAGTTTAGTTAAAGTGTCTGTTTTTAGATATATTAAGTTATATTCTGAACAACCTTTAGTTATGTATTGTGTGGTTTGAGATGTTTTATGTTGGAAGATTTTGTTGTTGTTTTGTAAGCATGTCAGAACAAAGTTAAATGAATGTTGAATGTTGAACAATGTATATTTAAATTTATGATGTATTGCATCTTCTATGGTTCTGCATTCTAATATAATGTCTGCATATTGATATACATTCAAGTTACTGATTAAAACTGTTACAAAATTTATTAAATTAGAAATGGTACATAACACCATTGCTACATTCAACTAATATACATTCAAGTTACTAATTAGAAATGCTATATAATTCATTGGAATTAAACTAGTACATGATATCACTAGTACATTCAACTAAAACTTGTACAACTGATACATATTTCAATGGTTCATATATAATTTCACTAATGCATTGAACTAAAACTGGTACATAATTCAACTAAACCTACTCTTGTAATTCAACTTGTCTAATCATTAAATTTTGGTACATCATGAATTGCTAATATAGTAAAATTAAAACTTCATGACTATTAATACAGTGAAAGCAAGATAAAACACAATCTTCCAAAGCTTTTTCCATTTCATCATGCTCTTCATAACAATTTCTAGTTCAGCATTTGTAAGCCTTAATTTTTCAACCTCCATTTTTGCTTCCTTGTTTTCCTTTGTTAATTTTTCCAACCTACTTTTTTGCTTCACTATGAACCGATCCTTTTTATCTCCCACTTCTTCATAGAACCAATCAAATAAGCCACACTCATCTTGATTAGATCCCTATATAGGTTAAGAAACCAACAAACAATGTCATAAATTGAAGATTTACAATAATTTATGCCATAATTTTTTCACGAACAAGATTTACCATTAAAGATTACCTTAAAATATGGACAATCACAAAAATGCTTTCCATAGTTGCTAACTGTTCTTTCCAAGCGAAAAACATCAATGACTCCACAACGATAATAAAATTTTCAACGCAAATTCGAACTAGTGTAAACTTGCAAATCAAAACTTGAGAACTCTTCGTTTTTCCCTAAGGATGATGAACAACGCCCAAAACTCATACTTTTGGAACCCACGTTTTTTATTTAAGTTTTGTTTCAGGAAATTGCGATGGAAAAAACAATGAAGGCACATTGAAGAAGAATGTGGTGAAGAAGAAATGTCACCTCAGATATCACGGATGCAATATTTGACGTCGTTTCTGAAAAATTGACAAAAACGATATGATGTTGTTTGAGTAGATAAAGGATCAAATTGGTCTTTTAAATAAAATAAGAGATAAAAATGAATCCCAAAGTACATGTAAGAGACTAAAATGAATATTTAACCTTTACTTTAATTTCATTATTTTTATAATTTCACACATGTTTGAGATATAACTGATTTCATCTCGTAATATTAATTTTTAATATATTATATTTTAAATCAAATATATTATTTTATCATATTTTTATAATATTAACACTACATTATAATTTGTAATTTAGACATCCCACTCGAGTTAAAATAAGTTATTTTTAAAAATTACTCCTCCGATGCTTATTTTTTTTTTTTTAATAGGCAATTGATATAAGAAATCGCACTAGGGGTGCAACCCTTACAACCAAAACAACTCTAGTGAGAGTTGCAACTATTAAGGGGAAGCTTGTACCAATCATAGAAAATGAACCTAGACTTAGTGTCACTATTACATAACCATCTCCAAGAGTAGAACATAATGTTAGAAATAACCACTTCAAAGCTAAAGGAAGCGTTTTCAAAAATAATGTTGTTTCTAGTATGCCAAATACTCCAAATAAGAGCCAACCAAATAAGGTTGATTTTTGCTCTATTCTTTGTATTTTTCACCTTCTCTTGAATGCTACCGAAATCCTTGAATTCTTCAAAAGTAAACTCCAAGCCATTTCCCAACCAAAGGTAAATTCTTTCCCACACCGCTTTCGTAACAAGACATTGGAAGAAGAGGTGTTCCAAAGTTTCCGGATGATTTGAGCAAAACAAGCAATCTAGAGAAGGAAGATTAGACAAACCTCGATGAGCCAAAAGATCTTTTAGAGGAAGTCTATCGATAAAGAATCTCCAAGAGAAGATCTTTATCTTTTTCGGAATGTTTGCTTTCCAAATAACATCCAACAATTTGATTGTAGAAGTTGGCCAAGCCAAATCCTTAGCATTAGACACCGCCGTAGAAACACTAGATACCGAGAAACAACCGGTGGAGGTAAGATTCCAATGGAAATCGTCGAAATCGGAGTTGTCCGGCTCAATTCCGCTTAATAAATCCCTTAAATCCCTCAATTGAGAGGCCCCGACCGAATCACCCCCATAAGAACCCGGAGATTCGCTATTATTAAATATACATGCTCATTCAAATTATTAAGTATATTTATTATTATTTTTAAATGTATTAATAATTAATATTTTTTATTTTTCTATTTAATATAAGAGCCTTACATATATTAAAATAGACATTCGCGCGAGGAAATAATACAATGATCGGAGTTTGAATTCAGAATTTCATATAAAATATCTATATAGACAAATTATAAACTCATTATTAATAATTAGGAGGACATATTCACAATTAATATTAACTTATAATTTTTTTCATAGAAGTACTAATTTATTTGATGAAAAAGGTCAAGAGGAGTAGTAGATGATTAAAAACTCACCATAAACATAAGAAAAACACACCTCAATCACACACCGTTAGATACAACTTACGTAAGCAGCATGCAAATTATAATATGCACCACGAGGTACACATAACAACATTCTTAATATAATATTTGACCACGAGGATCGCACAAACTAATAACCTATTATTTTAGATTCTCAAAATTCACTGCATAGTTCATCTTGAAACCAATACCAAAACATTCTATTTATATTTCATCCATTATTCTTAACTCAATTCCATCTTAAAGCATAAGTTCTTGAGTTCATCGTCTTTTCAGTTTGGTAACAATATTAAAATGTCACCAATAATTACCAAACTCAAGAACTCAACCATGCTTGAAATCCAAGGCTACCTAGCATTATTCTTTCTATGGTTCATTTCAACTATTTTCATTCGATCACTTTTCAAAAAATCTGTGTCTTATAAACTCCCACCTGGCCCTCCAATTTCCTTTCCAATTCTAGGGCATGCACCATATCTTAGATCACTTCTTCACCAAGCACTTTACAAACTTTCCACACGTTATGGACCTTTAATGCACATCATGCTAGGTTCACAGCATGTTATAGTAGCTTCCTCAGCCGAGAGCGCGAAACAGATTCTAAAAACATGCGAAGAGTCGTTTTGCAATAGGCCGATTATGATTGCGAGTGAGAGTTTAACCTATGGTGCTGCTGATTATTTCTTCATACCTTATGGAAACTATTGGAGGTTCCTCAAGAAGCTTTGCATGACTGAGCTTCTTAGTGGAAAAACTCTTGAACACTTTGTGAGTATACGTGAGGATGAAGTTAAGTGTTTTTTGAGGAATCTTTTGGAGATATCGAAAAGCGGTAAACCTATCGAAATGAGGCATGAACTTATTAGACATACTAATAATATCATTTCTAGGATGACAATGGGGAAGAAGAGTAATGGTGTGAATGACGAGGTTGGTGAGTTGAGGAAAGTGATTAGAGAAATTGGTGAGCTTCTTGGAGCTTTTAATTTGGGTGATATTGTAGGGTTTATGAGGCCCTTTGATCTACAAGGGTTTGGGAAGAAGAATAATGATACACATCTTAAGATGGATGCAATGATGGAGAAAGTGTTGAAGGAACATGAAGAGGTTAGGGCTAAAGAAGGTGAAGGAAGTGATAGGAAGAAGGATTTGTTTGATATTTTGTTGAACTTGATTGAGGCTGACGGTGCTGATAGTAAACTCACTAGACAAAGTGCTAAAGCTTTTGCTCTGGTATCAACTTTTTTCTCATACTCTTTTTTTTTTTATATACTTTGCATATTCTATATTATTTATTTAGTACATAAATATAAATAAGTATTGTTATTATTAGATATTGAACTCTAAATTAACAATTGATGCTCATTCAGTTCAAGGAGCATGTATCGGTTGAATAGACGATATTCTTTACTATAATTGGTAAACTTTTTGTGAACTTGTTTAGAGTCTTTCATGTGTTGGCATGATGTAAGAATATTTGTCTCTATGACACAAGAAACATTGATTAACAAAGTGACAAGAATCATTGATTAAACAAAAGATGATATTGTTAAATTATTTTGAGTAGGTCTTTAATATATTATTATAAGTTAGAAGGTAGATCTCGATTTAAATATTTTGGAATAGAGGAGATGTCACGTATTTTAGAGAAATATTTATATAAAAACACACCAATATTCATATTCTTATAAAAGACAAATAAATTGTTATTATTTTGAATCACAATTTTAAACTAATTTTTTTAATTACAATGATGATAAGGAAGGAGAAAGAAAATTTTACTTTTATTTTTTATTTAACATGAATATTGTTATTGGTATTTTGATACATGTGATGTTTTTTTTCGTTTTCATGCAAGTTTTTCTACGTATATTGATATTTGTACACCATATACGGTTACACCGTTTGTATGCGATAGATCAAGTGTTGCATCAATTTCAAAGTTGGGTAGAAAATCATTAAAAAAAATAAAGAGTATTCATGGTAAATAATACGGTGTGGGTGTAAATTTAAGTATAACGATAGCATTTTTCGATAATATTTGCACTCGCTAGTAAGTGAAATCAGTATTGTTCACAATCAGATTAAAGAGTTCATATATTTTTTGAAAATAAATTTTTATTTAATTAATTAAATTGAAAATAGTGATCTCAATTTTACAGCTATGGTCGATGCGATTTAAACTTATATTTTAAGATTTCTATTCTAAACTCTTATTAAACTAACATCTCAAAGTGTCAATAATTAAAATTACAATAGTTGTTAACATTTATATTTATACTTTGATATTTTTTTTTTTCACTAAATAATGGTATATTAATCACAAAGAGATAGATACAACAGAAACCATTTACCTCTTTATACAAGAGAGAGGTAAGGTATTCCAATAATGAAAATTACAATCCTTAAAAGAACCATTAAGAACTCTAAACCACTTCCAAGAAACTAAGACTATCGCGGTGAAGCACTCATCAAAATTGAATCTATAAAAAAATTACTTATAATAAATAGAATAAAAATATACATTATAAATACGAGCATAGATACTTTACGTCTCATATTTGTATAATATATTTATTTTTATTTTACTATTATATAAAAAATGTGTATATTAATTCTAAAAACTGCATTATTATTAAGCTTTTACACATTTTTATAAAATATTTAAAATGTAATTATTTACATTCATTTTAAATTTTTAATTATGAGATGAGATAAAATAACCAATAGGATGTTTAATTTTGTATAATTCTTAAATAGAGATGCGATCAAGTTTGAATTTAACATTGGTTAATGTGTTCAACAGGACATGTTTATTGCAGGAACAAATGGACCAGCAAGTGTGTTAGAATGGGCACTAGCAGAACTAATAAGAAATCCACAAGTTTTCAAGAAAGCAAGAGAAGAAATAGACACAATTGTTGGCAAAGAAAGACTTGTCAAAGAATCAGACATACCAAATCTCCCCTATCTCCAAGCAGTAGTTAAAGAAACCCTAAGACTCCACCCACCAACTCCAATATTCGCAAGAGAAGCCATAAGAAGTTGCCAAGTTGACGGCTACGACGTTCCAGCCTACTCCAAGATTTTCATCAATGCATGGGCTATAGGCAGAGATCCAAACTATTGGGACAATCCATCGGTCTACGACCCGGAAAGATTCTTACAAAACGATGATCCTAGCAAGAGTAAGATCGATGTGAGGGGGCAATATTATCAGCTTTTGCCGTTTGGTAGTGGGAGAAGGAGTTGTCCTGGTGCTTCACTGGCTTTGATTGTTATCCAAGCAACACTTGCGAGTTTGGTGCAGTGTTATGATTGGGATGTGAATGATGGGAAGAGTAATGAGATTGATATGAAGGAGGTTGGAAGGGTTACTGTGTTTTTGGCTAAACCTCTTAAGTGTAAGCCTGTTTCTCATTTTGCTCCATTTTCTGAATGAGGATTGTGGATGGAAGGGTGGTCCAGTGAAGAATGTTATTTGATTCTCAAGTTATGTTTTGGTTGCTATTTATTTTCATTTATACTGTTTTTATTTTGGGTTTTTTGTTGTGGGGAAGTGTATGTGAAAACTTCATGGCACTGGCTGTGTAATTTATATCAAAATAAGTGATCAAGTAATTTAATACTACTTTTCTATTTTTAATTTTAATGTAACAAGTGTGCACTCTAAGTTTTTTTTAAGCAAGATATTATATAAGGGAGAATTAAAAATTCTTCAACATGTTGTTTACACTAAGAAACGGAGAAAATCTGACAAAAGAGATTACAAACCAATTATATTATGAAAGAAATAGCAAATGATATTTGCTAAATTCGTAAAAAGAATAATTGGTTGAGTAATTTCTCCACAAAAAGATCACTTCCACACTAAGGTTTTAACATTCCATACCGTATTATAAAAAATTTAAACCTCATTCCGAAAACAAACCTCATTCCTAAGCAACCAAATAGTTCAAGTAGTTGCAAGCCAAATAACTCCTAATTTACTCTCTTTAATCTCATGAACTTTACAAAATGAGTGTCAATCCATAAAACTCGGCAAACACTCTTCCTCTATCACCTCCATATTACCAATCCAAGAAGCTATCTCCCTCCATATTTTCTTAACCATAAAGCTATTAAAAAAGGAATGATCCCGGGTTTCCAAGTCAATTCCACAAAAAACACACTTTAAACTATCTAAAGGAAAAGAGATTTCTCTATACACCAAAAGATCCTTAGTGGGAAGCCTATTAGCTAGAAGTCTCCAACCAAAAACCTTTATCTTGAATGGCACCTCCATTTTCCAAATTATCCCCTTCGCCTCATCACATATATTAGGAGGACCGAAAGGAGTAAGGGAACTAGCATAATGCGCATAACATGAAGCAACCAAAAAACCTTCCTCCCTAATGTGATTCCAATCTACCGAATCTTTACCGTCCTCCCAACCTCCAAAAGCCTCCAAACTAGCTCTTGAAACAACTAATACGGCCAAGGTATCCACACTAGCTGAATCCCTCTCGAAAAAACCTAAATCTCCCTAACCTCCAAACTCCATCGATCCACCCTCCCATACCCGTAACCGAAATTCCCTTCAAACTAGAAGCCAATTAATCTGGGTACCCCTCTTTCAAAGAATAGTTCTCTAACCACTTTGCTTCCCAAAAAGAGTGTTAAATCCGTTATGGATAGAAAACGTACTATTAGCGACAGTTGGATCATTATTAGAAATTTTGCCAATCTTCAAAGTGTCACTCCATAAAGAGGCATCTTTCTTAGCAACTTCTCCACCAAAAAATTTCATGGATAAATCTCCATAATGAGACTTTAACAACTTGTACCAAAGGGAGTCATGACTTTGAAGAATCTCCACCTCCATTTGTTAGAGCTAAATTGAAAACCAGAAAATTTTTAACTCCTAACCCCCCCCCCCCCTATAAAAGGTAAGTTGACGTCCTTCCAACTAACCCAATGTATCTTCCTCTTGTCCTCCACTCCTCCCCAAAGAAAATTACTTTGAAGCCTCGTAAGTTCCTTCGCCACCTTCACTAGCATTTTGTAGAAAGACATAGTGAAAATGGCTAAAGAACTTAAAATGGACTTCAAAAGATTTATCCTCCCCCCCCCCCCCCAATTTTAGAAACCAGTTTTTCCATCCCACCAAACAATTCTTTGCCTTTTGCAATAGGGGTCTCCGAGTCTCTTCCTTTCCCGGATTGAACCTGTAACACCCTTCTAAATACCCCGAAAAACATAGTACAAACTCAGAGTTAAACATGAATTCAAGGGGGTCACAATTTAGAAAAATTATACATTCTAGGTGTAATCATGCTCTACTGAGAAAACAACATGTAATTAATTCAAACTCATGTTTTATCACAGCGGAAAATCAAAAATATTTGGATACTCCATGAAACATCATTCATAAGGATCTAAGCCTTTTATTCCAACAAAAGAGAATTATCCAAACCAAATAATAAAGAAATAAAAGAGTATGATAACTCTAAAAACATGCGTTCCCAGTGTTACAAGTATTCAGAGCATGACACCAACACCTAATTATTAGACTAAACGATAACTTCCTTAAAAGCCATCCTCACCAAACATCTAAGCCACTTAGCTTCAATCTGAAAAATAAGAGTAAGGGTGAGACTACATTATAAATTAAATAGCATTATAAATCGTCAGATATAGAATTCATAAGCAATTATCCACCCTACTTAGCATATTCAGATTTACCAATTCATACCAATCACAAGCACAAGTCAAGAGTATGCACCAATAACACAACACAATCATAACACCGGATTTCATCCTGACATGTCACAATTTAAACAAAGACTATGCAGACTCTTATGCATGTGGTACCAACGACAAGTGAACCATGTCACCAACACTGATCCCTCAATTGGATACAGTCTCATCAATTTGTCCGCGTCACCAGAATAGAATCCAGTCTCACCTCCCATATCCCGGGCTTGGCTATTGACAATACACACCCGATTCCATACAATGGGAACCAGTGTCACCAAGATGCATATGCATGCAAACCACCAAGCGTGCAACATCGTTCATCAAAATAATACACACCCGATTCCACACAATGGGAACTAGTGTCACCAAGATGCATATGCATGCAAACCACTAAACATGCAACATCATTCATCAAAACACATGATAACAACATTTACCATGAATAACATCCGTTTACATCATCATTCATCAAAACACATGATAACAACAATTACCATGAATAACATCCATATGCATCATCATTCATCAAAACACATGATAACCATATTTACCATGAACAAAATCCATTTGCATAATCATTCATCAAAACACATGATAACCATATTTACCACGAACAACATCCATTTGCATAACAAGCAGAAGCAATCACATTATAACAACACACATCATTGCATATATTCAATTATGCAAACAACAAACCATTGCACCTCATCAATTATGCAATACAAGAATAAACCACATTTGGAGAAAACGATACTTTTCAAAATAAAATCAAGTTATTGTTGATTTCTTTATTTCATATGGTAGAGTTTTTAATTTAAGGAACAACTTCCAAAACGGCGTCTAAAACGGACTTATGGTTTGAAAGTTAGGAGCTTTTAAAGTTAAGTGAAATTTAAGAAAGTCTGTGGAACCTGGTTCCTCCCCATGTGGGAACTGGTTTCTGCTGAACAAAATTACCTCGTTTCGGGTTTTTACTATGGGAACCCGGTTCCTCCCACCTGGGAACCGGTTCCTGACGCTGCTGTAGCAGAAAACTCCAATTTTATGACTTTTCTTCATTCCTACTTTCACTGTCAACACCGAATACGAACCTACACATTATAGTGACCAATTTTCTTCATTTTTCATGATTTTAACACAACAACAATGCAATATAACTACCATACATCAATTATAACAAACCAATTGCATCATATTCATCAAATTGGGCATGTCAGTGTCAGAATCTCATAAACCCTAACATCCTAAATAGAGGTTCAAACTCTTAATCTATTCTACCATCATCAAAACTATAATACTAGTTAATAAAGAATAGTCACCCCTTACCTTAATTCACGGTTGGATTCTATTTCTCTTTGCGTTCTCTCTACGTATTCCTCCATGTTCTTCTTGCCCTAGCTCTCTGCCTTTGCCTCTTCTTAAAACTTTGATCGTACAAAATGATTCCCTCTTTTCTCTTTTTACCCCTAGGACCCCTAATATGGTCTTCCCATATTGCCCTCACTTACTCTTCAAAAATGACCACTCTTACCCTTAATATCTTAACACTGATATTATTTTATTTTACTAATTAAAATAATTCCACTTATTATTCTAATTATTCTAAAATACGCCAAAATTCATCAATGAACATAAGCATCACCCAAATCACCACAACATCACATGAATCATCAAGACATCACATAAGTCATCATAATCTCAGACATCACAGATCATCACAAACCATAATAAGGACTCAACATATCATCACATTTTCAATACTCTAGAATGACTCATAGATTCATGCTAAAATGATTAAATAAATAATTAGTCTAGAATTCGGGGTGTTACAACTCTCCCCCACTTAGAATATTTTCGTCCTCGAAAATATACTTCAAGTGAAAAGTTCCGGATAGTAGTCCTTCATCTGACTCTCTAGTTCCCAGATAACATTTCCATCAGCCGGTCCTCCCTAAGCTACTCTGACTAATGCTATCTCCTTGCCACGTAATTGCTTCAACTTTTGATTCTCAAATTCATCTGATATAACCAACAGAAAGCATGTCTCATGCATTCAAATCTCAACTCTTACGTTACATTGGACCATCCAAAGGTGTACCCCTCATTATATCTCCAAAAGGTTAACAACAATATAACATTGAGGTACAACCCATACAATGCGCCCAATAACTGAATAATATAATTACACAACCATGGTATGACCACACTTGATCGACACTGCAGTAATGCATTCCATCTACCAAACGTACCGACCTTAAATATACTTTCCCATCTGAGCGATAAAATAATACTTTCACTTTTCACCAACTGCTTCCTTCAAGAAACTCAATAATCATATTCCTATACCATAGAATTTCAACTATTTGGTTCCTCTCAAGTCATACCAGCAATTATCCAACATGTTACACTCCGCTTTTGCTGCACTATTCTGACTACTCATTACAATCATCATCACCAATTAGATTTCTTAGTTTTACCCAATTCCGACTCTCTTTACTCATTCGTTTAAAATCCTCCTTTACCATACATGGTACTAATTTACCACTTAGCAATACTTACACGCACTCAAAAACAAATTCCTGAGTTACTGCATCTATTAAAGCATTCCCACCATCAGAACGAGTACACACAAGTAGTTAAAATCACACTCTTCAGCCTCAATATACCATTGCTTACAAAATAGCTCAAACTGTGTCTCACTCTTCTCTAAGAATTAAATCAACTTCTTCCTTCATAGAGTATAATTCCTCATTATATCTGGAAATCTACAATAACACCTTACAACAGCATAAAATTATTATAGCATCATATAGTATCATCTCATCGTCTTAACTTTACCTAATACATACTCGTTAACTACGTACAACCACAAGAACATATTCATCATCTCGGAATTTGTTCAAAAGGGTTCTAATTATCCGGTACAACATCCTTACATCCACTAGATCCTAAATCCAACATATAGATCAATACATGTTCTCTATGTAGGCTCCTGACATATTAATTCCTCACTGCCCACGAGTAGTACTCATAACACCACTCCACATCACACTTTCGTTGTGCGACTCCGATTACCTGTCTTAAGTCACCGTCCAATAGGTTTCACTCTTTCATATTCACTTCTTCATAAGTTCACACAACATGGTGAGTGATTATTCTCACGGCTTAGCGTTCATCACATCTTATACCATTAAGGTAACAACAATCTCATCCCATCTATATGATTCCGTCTACTATCAACAAGAGATTAAGGGTGATCAAGTCCTCAATTTGTCAATAGATAGCCTACAACCATAATTAAGCATAAACCGTCGTTACTACATAATAGTGTCCTTTCCGAGTTTGCACTCAAACTCATTAATATCGCCATAGCCCAATAATTCACCTTGAGTCTTTACAACTTGCACACTTCCCTCTCATTGGATCTTGTCGGTGAGACACCAACGTCCAAACATTTTACACAATCCGCTTCATAGTCACTTAGCATCTCACACTTGTTAAGTACTTCCAAACTTCATAATCACTAATATACTCGTACATTACTATTCATCTCGTTCCAAATCAAAATTCTCATCTTAGTAAAAGACCGCGACAACATTCATAACTCGTGGTTTTACTCTAAATCCCATGACATCTTTTGAATCCAAATATCATTCCACTCGGAATCTCAACGAAGTCTTCCTCACATCAATAGGTGTTAGAATTTCTCTACAATTCTTCTTTTATACATGTCGTTGCTTTGGCATCATAAATACGACTTCAACCGTTCTAAAGTTTATTTCACCTTTACTACTAATTCACTTCCCACTAAAATCCCTCGGCACTCAAATCATCTTTATTACCGAACATCTCATCAACTTATTCATTAACAACATGTTCTACTCAATTTCGTTTCCAAACCATCGTGGTAGTAGCCATTCCTATTCAACAAGCTTCACGCTTCCTTAACCGACTTCAGAATCTCTCCTCATAGGATCGCCTCTATTGTATTTATAACTCTCCCATAAGGTAGAGCATAATCTCACCTCTTTGTAGGTTCAAACGACACATTAATCCGATACTCGGAACTATAGATATGAATTTTCCAACGTTATCTGAAATGCAACATTGACATCATGCAGCGACACTCTATATGATATCTCCAGAACTCTTAAAATGGTACATTTAATTCCTAAAATATCTTCTCAACAAACCTTTCAATTATTTCTTCCATTCGTTCAACTCTGACACTAACATCCCGAGCAGTACCAACAAACAAGTCTAGTTCTAAGAACAAGTGTAACCGCAACTTCACCTCTTTCCAACATCATCCTGTCACAATTAAATATGTTACATCTGCGGCAACCAATTTTATAACAAAGTTCATCTCGTTAGTTTTTCGAAGCTTCAAACGGAACTCAAATTGGATGTCCAGAACTCCAGTTATGAATTTTCGAAGTTTCATAACGATTCAGCAATTTTCCTGTGTTTTGCTTACGGAAATTCCGCTCCAAAACTCATCCTCTTTAAATCAATCACATTCTTAACATCCCCTTATCATATCTCTTCGCTTCCAAATTTCTTATAACTTGAACAACACATTTCATCGCCGAAGTTCGATTTCTGAAACATCACGACAACAACCCTCTTTGCAAACTTGCAACTGAATCTCTTTCGAGAAGCAAGGCTTCTCCCCCAGTTCACTCAAACCAACTCCTACAACAAAAAAAAAACAAGTACCAACAGTGATTCACTCACATGTCGCGTACCAAGGGATAATCGCCAAGAGTATTCAACTGTCGCGCAACTCAACTGACTCGACACTTGGCCAGACGGACCACCTGCTCTGATACCACTATTGTAACACCCTTCTAAATACCCCGAAAAACATAGTACAAAATCAGAGTTAAACATGAATTCAAGGGCGTCACAATTTAAAACAATTATACATTCCAGGTGTAATCATGCTCTACTGAGAAAACAACATGTAATTAATTCACCTCCATTTGAAGAATCTAAATTGAAGAATCTCCACCTCCATTTGTTAGAGCTAAATTGAAAACCAGAAAATTTTTAACTCCTAACCCCCCCCTATAAAAGGTAAGTTGACGTCCTTCCAACTAACCCAATGTATCTTCCTCTTGTCCTCCACTCCTCCCCAAAGAAAATTACTTTGAAGCCTCGTAAGTTCCTTCGCCACCTTCACTAGCATTTTGTAGAAAGACATAGTGAAAATGGCTAAAGAACTTAAAATGGACTTCAAAAGATTTATCCTCCCCCCCCCCCCCCAATTTTAGAAACCAGTTTTTCCATCCCACCAAACAATTCTTTGCCTTTTGCAATAGGGGTCTCCGAGTCTCTTCCTTTCCCGGATTGAACCTGTAACACCCTTCTAAATACCCCGAAAAACATAGTACAAACTCAGAGTTAAACATGAATTCAAGGGGGTCACAATTTAGAAAAATTATACATTCTAGGTGTAATCATGCTCTACTGAGAAAACAACATGTAATTAATTCAAACTCATGTTTTATCACAGCGGAAAATCAAAAATATTTGGATACTCCATGAAACATCATTCATAAGGATCTAAGCCTTTTATTCCAACAAAAGAGAATTATCCAAACCAAATAATAAAGAAATAAAAGAGTATGATAACTCTAAAAACATGCGTTCCCAGTGTTACAAGTATTCAGAGCATGACACCAACACCTAATTATTAGACTAAACGATAACTTCCTTAAAAGTCATCCTCACCAAATGTCTAAGCCACTTAGCTTCAATCTGAAAAATAAGAGTAAGGGTGAGACTACATTTTAAATTAAATAGCATTATAAATCGTGAGATATAGAATTCATAAGCAATTATCCACCCTACTTAGCATATTCAGATTTACCAATTCATACCAATCACAAGCACAAGTCAAGAGTATGCACCAATAACACAACACAATCATAACACCGGATTTCATCCTAACATGTCACAATTTAAGCAAAGACTATGCAGACTCTTATGCATGTGGTACCAACGACAAGTGAACCATGTCACCAACACTGATCCCTCAATTGGATATAGTCTCATTGATTCGTCCGTGTTATACCCCAAAATTTGCCCGCATCTTTTTCAGAAAGAAGGCAACAGACTTCTGTTTAAAAATTGGGAGTTTCATATAATCTTGGATTTTATTTCATAAATATCCTGATTTTATGAATACTTGGTTTTTTAGAATTTTTCTTATGCGGTATTTTGGTTCGCTGTTGAATTTATTCTTACACAAATGCCAATTACTGTTTATCACTTCACACACGCTGTTTATTTGAGATTTATTTGCAGATAAATAGTACTGACGCAATTGGTACAGAATTAAATTTTGCAGGCGCAGAGTCCGGGGATTCAGACTGTACTGGTAACAAGTAAATTATTATTAGTTTTTTGTTTCTCACTAATTTTTGTACTATATTCTATTATTTTCAAAATCTTTTCCTTTCTTTTCAAATCTCTTTCTTTCAAAATCAAATCCTAACTTTATTCTACACATCTCCCTTTTTCAAACCCTACCATACACTTTCTTTCAAATCCTACTACCACTCAAATTTTCCTTTTTTGTACGGAATCACTTCATTCCCCAACGTCTCTATCCTTCTTTTCACTCTATAAATACCTCTCATTTTTTCCATAAATACTCACATCAAATTTCAACTCATCTCTCAAATTTCTACCTCATATTTATTTTCTCTTCTTCCCCGGCAAAAATGGCGAAGTGGATGGATACGTGTTTTCTTATGGTCATCACCGTCGTGGTGGTGATCATGTCCTTTTTCTGTCTGCACAGTCCTGAAAAATGCGGGCCTGGGGTGTTTACACTCCCGATCATCTATATGTTGTTATTTATAGCATGGGTTTTTAATCGTCATTTTTAAAGTTTGTCGTATCTTTCATTTTCCAATAATGTACCGTTTATTTGTCGTACTGTTCATATATTATGTAATATTTGTACTGTCAGTATTAAATATCGTACTATCTGTCGTACTATAGTTTAATTATCCAGATAATATTTTGTGTGTTTTCTGCTAGGTAAATATTTATTTTTCTGCGCAATAAATATTTTTCAAGGTTATTATCGGTAATTTCGTTCGCGTACAGTATATTTTATTTATTTATTATGTCTGTGTTTTTCTAACAACTCATGTAAATAAATTTTCACCATTAACACAACAAAAAAAACAAAAAGAAAAAATTAACTTTAACTCTTGAATTTTCACTTTAACTGTTACGTTAATGCCTGAACAGCTAGTTGACAGTCAAACCCGCTGACAGTGCAATTCTCCGTGTTTTGTACCATCAATCAAATCAATCTTTTACATTTCAAAATTCCAAGATTTTTGTTCTAGAAGTCTTCTGATAATCACATGATCAGCAGAGACTCAGCATTGCACAAAAATCAGGTACGCTTAACTGTCTCCTACACAAACAGTCCCTAACTAGGGTTTTTTGTTTTTTTCAGGAGAACAAGTTTTTTGAGACCTCAAATGGATTTCATGGACCTCCATATATCTCAAAGTACCACCATACAAATTTTCAAACTTCAATTCGCTCAGACGCACAGTCGGCAGCTCAAACAGTCAACAGACGACCAGTTTGACCGAAAAGTCAACAGACAGTCAAAAATTAAATTTTTGTCAACATCCATATTTTGTCAAAAGATTCATCATTTGATCATTGGTTGATCATAATTCATCAAGGAAAGATCAAAAATCAACAAAACCCTAAGTTTCAAAATTAGGGTTTTCTCCTAAAAAGTCAACTGAACTTTGACCGGCCATAACTCTCTCCTCGTTCATTCAAAAAATTCCAACCAAAACTTGTTTTGAAGGAAATTCAATTATCTTTCAAATGCAATTGATCCCATGGTCATTGGATTCACCATTTGAAAAATATGAGCTTAAACATTACAGGTCATTTTCAAAGTCAACAAAAAGTGGTTTTTTGTCAAAGGCCATAACATCAAGATAACTTCTCCAAATGAAAAAAACTTTCCAAAGTAGCTTGTAGAGGACATCTTGAGGTTTCTAAAAAGTACAAGAACTCCTTCATATGATAAAAATTGAGGGATTTATGCCTTGTTGAAGTTGGCTATATTTTGGGAAAATGCATGAAACCAACATTGATCAAAAATGTTTTTTTTCCAAAAGGGGCCAAGTTTTCATGATCCAAACATGATTCTAACAATGTTAAGGGCCTCCCACGACCAACCTAAGGCCCATAACATTTTTATTTCTTTTTTGGTTTAATTTTATTACATTTAAAGTTAAATTGAAAAAGAAATGGTGCAAGATCATTATCCAAAGCTTTGTCTCTTGTTTGAGTCATCAAGATATCTTATTTTCTGCAACAAAGAGATGTACAAAGCAGGCCTAGAGCAAGAGAGACCAAGAAGATCAAGCCATGGTCAAAAATTCAAAGATTTTTAATATAAAAAAATCAAAAGTTCAACAAAGCAATCAATGCTTCTTAGCTTCAATTTTAAGCACTTCATTGCTTATAAATGAAGTAGCATGCTTTAGCAACACAACACACACGAAATTATAGCAAGAGAATAGCCAAGAAATCACAAAAATTCTCAAAAAACACCAAAACTTTGTAATTTTCGTTTTATATTTTCCAACCATTATCAATACAAACAAACACTTTCAATCATCTTCTGAAGTGGTATAGAGTAAGAATAAACTCTTAATATGGTCCCATGAGAGTCATAACCCATGCATAGTGTTTCCCATGAACATACATATGTAGCTTTCGTTTTCTATACTAATGTTTGTATAAATGTAATATGATCACTCTAATTCGTTTCTGACACCATTTAGAGGAGATTGGACGTGCTATATGGAAGCCATAAGCCCTAGAATGCATGTCACCATTTTTGAGCTTCAAACATGTGAAGCTTTCGTTCTCCATGATGCAAGCTCCAAATGACAAAACTAACACCGCTATCATGTTTAGAAGGGTCAAATTAGGTGATCTGGGTGGCCCTTGCATGTTTTTATTTTCATTTTGTAGGTCGTTCAAAAGATTGAAGATTTGAAGGAAAAATCCGCAGGAAAATCCGCAGGTAAATCTGCAGCAAAATCCGCAGGTAAAAGGAAGAAGATGATGAATAGTAAGGTTGAAATCTTGACCTGCACGCGTGGCACATCTCAGGCCTCTCATTCGCTGGTCAACCAGAGTGGGTCCCACGTTGAACTTTGAAAAGTTGAATGATCCTATGATGCTCTCTATCCATGTGCATCATGTGATCTCTAATCTGAGCCACTGGATTAATCTGACAATACATCCAACGCACCAAAACACACAACCACACCATGGACACTCAGTCCTCTACCACACAGGATCACAGATTTAAATATTTTTTATTTTTATTTGATTTAACTTCTAAAATTAATTTAAAATAGTTTAAAAAATCAAAAAAATATAATAAACATATTTTTAAGTTTATAAAATAATCTATTAATTTTTGACACAAAAATATTTTATTTTTCTTAATAATTAAAATATTTTGTTTAATTAATTAGTATATATTTATATATATTTGCTTTTTAATTATTTCAACCTATCAAAAAATCAGAAAAAATTTGTTCTTTTTATTAAATTTAGTTTATATATTATAGACTAATTTTGTACATATTTAGAATATTTTTCTCTTTAAGTTTTAATTATTTGTATAATTGTTTATATAATTATATGTTAATTAGCTTAATAAATTTCCAAAACAACTTCAAAAAATCCAAAAAAATTAGTTTTTATTTTAAAATTAATTAATAAGAAATATGAACATGTTTTAGACTTAATTTTTAGGTTTAAATTTTATTTCTACCTTTTTCTAATTTTAATTAAATTAATTATGCATTAATTCTAATTAAAATCAACCATCTAAAAAATCCAAAAATACTTCCCTTTATCTTATTGCAATTTAAATTCATAGATGAGTGTATAGGTTGTCAAAATCATGTAAATAACGTAGTTTACATTTCTCGCACAATCGATGTAATAGCGTAGATTTACTTTCCGCATTTTACATTCCCGCGCTTTAAATTCTGTTCATATAAAACTGCGTGTATGTCAAAGATAATAACTGAAGCGTTAGGTCACTAACTTCAAAGATAAAAATATCTGAATCAGAACACAATCACACTTGCACCTCTTAGGGTAATCCCTCTGTTACTCTTTTCAAAATCAATTCTACTGTTTCAAATACAAATCCCAACTTTTGTTTACATCCGGTCAAAAGAGAATTTTCTAAAAGAAATAGGAAAGGACCTTATAAACTTATGGTAGATCTCCTAATTGCTTGCTCAAAATCAAAACAACAAATGTCTCACATATTCATTGTTTTTCAAAACAAAACTTTAAAAAAAAAGACAACATTTTGTATATATCCAAACAAGGATCATTACGAAATTAAAGATCTTTTTTTTTCAAAACATCTTTTCGAGAGATAAAACACTTTGTATACATCCGCACAAGGATCATTACAAAATTAATTTACAAAGGTATTTTAAAACCACATACAAGCATTTCAAGGCAAGACAAATGATTCAAACAAGTGAGCTAAGCAATTAAGAGCCCATGGATAACCATGGATACAAAGGGGTGCTAATACCTTTGTCATACCCCAAATTTGTCCTACCCTTAATTTCTAACTGGCTCATGCTTTTCATTTTACATGCATATTTCCACTAGGGCATTAACATAATTCATGCATCATTAATCAATAAATTGAAGTTGAGATCAAAGATCTTGAAAATTGAGGTTCCTACTACACCCAAGTGGGATTCATCTGGGAATACCTGTGAGCGTGGATCAAAGGGTTATTGGTTGCTATGGATTTCTTGGGCCTTCTTCATTGGTTAAAAGGAATGTGCTTAAAGTTGCTTGAATTGCAATACAATTAGGGTGTCGCTCATTGATTCCTAAAAATTCCCCTAATCAATCATGTTGCAAATTATCTCTTTGGCTCTCATACAAGGCTTTGATACAAACATGATAGTTGGCATCTTATCTTATGGTATCCACGCGAGTTAAGGAATGTCTGAGATGTGCATCTAAAGCTTAGAAAGGAAGAAACTTCATTGGGAATTCAAGATCAACATTGATTACAAGTTCCATTCAATATCCATTACATTACACATGAAAATTACAACAAAAAGTTTGTGGTTAACTTTTAGTCACAGTTGACTTTTTAGTCAACCATTGACTTTTGTCAACTGTTGACTGAGTTTGACCAGATTCTGGCCTTAGACTTTGACCTCTGACTCCTACAAAGACTTCTTCAAGAATCTTCCTAAACCTACCCTTCAAACATTGCACTTCATAAGCCTGCCACGCCTTTGATACACCAATGCCAAACATCATATCCATATACATTTCCAACCATATCCAAAAGGTCATATTCTACTACAAGTATCTACGAAAGCCATATTTAACAAAGTCATGCTGTTACTTTACATTTTGCTACATCATATGAAAAATTACAAATTACACAAAATCTGTTTCCAAACTTCATCTTCATCGTCCGCAAGCATCCACCAAGCCTGCTTTGCCATTCTATTGCAAGTGTGTGTCCTCCAAGCGTCATGCCATGCCTTCCAAAACCTGCAAGCTTCATCATCAAACCAAATATCAATAACACCCCAATGCTAACCATACAAACATTGCATCCCCACATCCCATCAATTCCCAACTGTTATTTACCAGCAAATCAACAAAAAAGGACTGCGTAAATTATAAAAGAAGCATCTTAATCCAAAAAAACAAAAACAGACTTGCACCAAGAAAGATAAACCAATATCAACCACCTACAAGTTACCTCATTCTGCCATGTTCAAAAGCCGACATATTCTAACTCTTTCCTTGTAACAACCCTGCAAACTTTACCAAACAGAGCCCCTGCATTTAGATATAAAATAGTCCATGACAGTTCCAACAAAAAACCAGAAAACCAAACTTCAAACTAACTTCTATAACTTCAGTTCATTTGTTAACTAACATTTACATTCGGCCCTATACACTCACTACGCATACAATTTACAAAAATCCATACCATACACAGTTCAACATGAAAGAGTATACCTCGGGTACCGAACAAGTCCCGACAGGAACTTTATAACAGGATGCTACTTCAAGAGAGATCCACAACCGTGTTGCGTTCGTCATGCTTTCAGCTCCGTACCATAAACCTCGCAGTTCCATCATTCAAGCCACATCAATGCAAACAAATCCAAACTCAGAATTGAGTTCAGCTTCGTACCTATCCGCATTCCTCGGCTTCAGCTAACCATCATCATAACTTGGCAGCATCTCCTATAGTACATAGAACAATAAATCAGCATGCCAATATTAACCAAAAAACGCATCAGATTCGCAAAACCGGTGCCCATTCTAATGTTGATACAGTCCCATTCATATGAGCATACAGTCAGCAGCAATTCATGAAAGGGAACTGAGATAACAAACTCAAAAGCTTACAAATCCTCAGTCTAACTAACTTTCAGTTACCAAACAGAATCTCACCCCTCATTAATTGTCAAAAAAACCCCTAACCGACTATATCCTAACCACCTTCCAACTACCTATAACATAATTCAACTGAAATCTTAACAGAAAACAGAGTTGCAATTAACTTCAACCTCATTCTAACTAATTCTCCAATCCACCAATCTACACCATTGATTCATAACTGATCCAATTTCTAACAGCTATAACCAACCCACTCATAACCTTCAAACAGAATCCTAACTGTCCAAACCTTCTAACCGTTTCCTAACCTCTCATATAACCAACCTAACAGAAAATCAGTTTAAAGCAATCTCCAAACCAAACTCCAAACCTGAATAACCAACTTCAAACCTCTTTAACAGACTCCAAACCTAAGTAACTACCTCCCAAACCTCACTCCAAACCTAACTCACCCGAGCCTAATCCTTATATAAACACTCTCCCTCCACAATTCAAACACCACGCCATAATTCACCTTCACACACTCATTCTCCACCATTACACACGCCATTTCCTCCCTTCACCAATTCACCACCATCATCATCTTCCTCAATCTACACGCAACTCTTCACTTCTTTAACCTCTCCGAGTTCATCACTCACGACATTCTCTTCATCATCACCATCCTCCTCAACTCAGAACTCAGGGAGAAGAACAAGAGTTTGAGAATCAAAATTTAAGAAAAGATCAATAATGAAAAGTGTAACAAACCTGTAACCGATTTTCCACGAAGAACAATCACCAATCGTTCTTCATCAACCTTCAACCTCCTTCGCGATTCTTCAACGATTACAGAGGAAAAAGAAAATCTCAACGAACTGCTCTTCAATCATCATCATCATCCCAACCTGTAATCGATCTTCGATCATCATCTTCTCTGAAGCGCACACTCTGCAATGTAACAAGTTTGATCTCTATAATCTTCATCTCCGTCACAACACAGCCGCAATTGCAACGTAACCACCTTCAACAAATTCAACTTCAATCTTCATCTTTCATTCATCTTCAACCGCAGCGCCGTGGCGGTGGTGTTCGTTGTTTTGTTCGATCGGAGAAGAGCCGGTCCAGCCAATCTGAATCAGAAACGAGGAGGATCACGAAGGAAGGAGCGCTCGATTGAGACGAAGACTTGAGAAATGGAAGTGAGAAGAACTTGATTCGGAGAGTGACGCAGAGTGAGTAATCGGAGACAATGGAGCTCCCCGGCCGCCGCCGCCATGGCTGCTCGTGAGGAGAGTTTGAGAAAGAACTCCAAACGTCGCAGGTACTTCTCACCCTAATCCCTTTTTCTTTTTAATTTTTGTTTTTTTATTTTAATTTCTTTTTTTCTTGTTTTTGTTTTTTGAATTAAAATGATAATAAAAACTGAATAAGGTTCAGTATGGATCAAAAAATAGCCCTGGGCCTTGCGCCTTAATTCCTAGACACACACTGTATTTTCTGTCTGAACCCCTGTGCCACTCAAATTCATGCTAGATTTAGGTTTTGGTTCACATAGTTTTTTTCCTATTTTTTGGCAATCTCAATGACATAAAAACCTCATAAAAAAAATACTAGTTTAGGCTTAGTTAGAATTTAGGTTTAGTATATTTTAGCTTTGAATTAGAATGCCCTTAACACAATCAAACTCATAAAAATAGTAGTTTTTTTCTAGTTTCACTTTTGTGCTAATGCTTGAATCGTTTTTTTGTACTATTTCCGTTTTCATTTTATATAATCGTTGTGTGATTTCGTTACTTGTTTTTGGCCTACTTTGACACCATTTTAATGCTCCTCCTAGAATTTATTCACCATGTTAACAATAGGAATTACACACTAATTAGGGTTAGAAATTATGTTAGTCTCCCCCTTTCCATTCTTTTTCTTTCACAACCTAAAACATCTAAAAATACTCAAATAAAATCCCTTTAAAAAATACAAAGAAAACATTTAAAAAACATTAATAAAAAAGTGAAAATCATTAAAAAGGGAATGGAAGCTTGAATCTCCCTTGCTTTAGGGAATCATTCGAGTGCTTGGATCTCCCTTGCTTTAGGGTTCCATTCGGGCGTAAGTTCCCAAATTCTAAAAGACACAAACCAAAGAGTAACTCGAGTTTCCCTTGCTTTAGGGATTTCCTCGAAACACTCAAACTCTCTCTCTTTCTCTCCTTTCTTAAGGGCATTGTTATCTCCGCTCTATTGCATCCTAGGTCGGTCCCTTATGCAAGAGCGCGAGCGTTAACTCCGCCCAACTAGAAAACACAAAAACGAACAGAAAACCTTGAGCTGAACTACGATGCTCTGATTCCTGAAAAGGATACGTAGGCATCAAGTCGCGGGGCTTGAACGAGCACATTTGTAAATAATTCCTTCTTTTCCCCGTATTTCTTTTTGCATTCATTCGTATATAGACATAGACATAGTACACACCCTTTAGATAGAAACAAACATAGGTGGATACCATCGAGTACGATGGGCGCGAGGGGTGCTAATACCTTCCCCTTGCGTAACCGACTCCCGTACCTAGATTCTCTGGTCGCAAGACCCTGTTCCTTCCTTTTCTAGGTTTTCTGATATTCCTTTCCCTTATGGGATAAATATATTGGTGGCGACTCTGTTCATTTTTTCGCGAGCATGCGACAGCTGGCGACTCTGCTGGGGATTACCTAAGCAAGTCGATCCTAACCTTTGTGTGTTTTATTTTATTGGGTGTTTATTTGTTTTATGTCTATATCTTGTATATATGTTTGCATGTTTATTTTCTGCTTGCATATCATGTTTATTTCTGCTTGCACATCATGCATCTGGACTATATTATGGGTCCCTGTGGGGGCCACATATTTTTCTGCTTTGTTTTGCAGGTGGGGGTTTTTGAGGTAAAAGGCCCACTACCCAGGCCAAGTGACACATAAGATTAGCGTGGATGCTCACGTTGACTCCCGTGGCTCTTGCTACGATCGAGTTCAACATGGGATACCACAACTGGGCGAGGTTCTTTCATGGAACACTGTGTCTGGCACGCTTGCTGCCTCAAACACTTTGTACCCCATGGGAACTGTAGACCCTAGTGACCATTAGGGACCACTTGTCCGTGTCTAGACTACATACCTGTGAGATTGGGGTGGGACAGGAAACCTTGGCTCCTACATACCTTTGGCTCTTCACATTTGAGGTCGGACCTTTATTTGGTCTGTTCTCATGGTGCTTGATATTCTGGTATTCAAAAGGCGTCGAACCTTTGATCCTGTGACATTTGGCCTGTACAGAGGTTTCACATCAGTTATTCAGAGGATTGTGTGGTGGTTACTAATATTATATGGACCTTGATCCCATGCTTTTGCACTGCATGACATCATTGCTTTATCCACTTCGTTTGTGGGGGCCCTAAAGTCTATGTCAAAAAAAAAAAAAGAGAAACAAAATAAAAAAATAGAAAAAATAGAAAAAAGAAAGATATTCTATACAAAAAGAAAAGAGCTTTGATTCCAAAAAAAAAAGAAAAAGTGTGAAAAGACTTTAGGATTCTCTATAAACGAACACATGCATTCATACCATCATGCATCTCATGGTTCTATCAGAATCTTGTGGGGGCCTTTTCTACTCAAATTCTGACTTCAGCAACAAAATTGACTTCTCACAACTATATGCTTAAAAGTTAACAATGGAACAACTCCGTGGGGTTTTGACTGAGATAAGAACATGAATGGAGACTGAAGTGAATCAGTGTATGGAGGTTATTCAAGCCTTTTCTCTTTTACAAGAAGAATTGAGACATGTTCCTCCTAGGCCAAATGTAAATGTTGATCTCACTCATGAGAAGGTCTTATGTATCAGAATGTTTGAAATAATGTTGAGATTCCTATTCTTGGTAAAGAGAATTCACATCATTGAAGTATTCAAGTTTCCGAGTATTGAAATTGACAAAAGGTTTCACCTCCTGGAGAAAAGATTGAAAGCCATAAAAAGTCGTGACGCCACTGATTCAGATGTTGTTTGTTTGTACCTAATTCCTGATATCAAGAAATGCAAGGATCATCCACTCTCACTCCTAATGATGGATATTGAAGCCAAAGTGATAATCATCTCCTGTACATGTGTGGAAGTTGCTTGGGGCTCCCGATCGAGGGATAAGCAAGACGTACTCTTATCTTGAGCATTGCATCATTTGCATTGCTCGAATCCCTAAAAGCGTTACAAATTCCTAGGTGATTTCGTCAGAATCTTCTTTCAAGTGGTAATCAAAAATGTTCTACACAATGCTTCTCATTCTCAAGGTTCTACTTCATATGTCAGTTGGCTTTTCTCAGGATCTCCTTCTCAGTGGCCTTGCTAGTTAACAGAGACAAGAAGAATATGAGAAACAAGTGGATGTGATTCTATTTGCCTTGTGCCCATTCGTTTCCCTGCTTGTTGGAATTCCAATTGGTTAAGATTCGAGTATTGGGTCTTCTTCACCTCAAAAGCTCTCTTGAGTTTGATGACCATACAAGATTTTTCCCATTCATGATGGTGATTACTATTCCAATATCTATGCTTGGGGCTCCCGATTGAGGGATAAGCAAGACGTACTCTTATCTTGAGCATTGCATCACTCGCATTGCTCGAATCCCTAAAGCAAGGCAAAAGTTTACGACTCGTGGGTGACTTCGTTGGAGTTCTCTTTTGGAGTAATCTGAAGTGTTTGGAAAGAACTGCAAAAAGTATTCAAGATCAATAAGTCCAGACGGAGTCAAGTCTCCTCAACAATGGCATTCATTTAGTTTCTTTATTGCATTCTCATTTGTAACATTTCATTGTTTGTTTAAGCATTGCTAGCATGTAAAAACTTGTTAATTTCTGAATGAAAATCATAATACATTGTTTATGTTTGTCTTGAAGCCACCCATTCGTTTTCTCTCATAAAATGTTTTTAGCAATACGATACCAATTTTACTAATCTCTTGCTTAGGCAAAGAGCAGAGGGAGAATGATGAAAAAAATAAAAATGCAAAATCTATGATCATGTGTTTTTGAATAAAAAACCCTACTGAGGATGTACAGGCATTGTTTCAAATCCCCAAACACCGGAGATATAAGGGAGATAGACCCTCATTAACCCCTTTGAGCCTTGAAGTAGGAGTTTCTTTTCTAATCATAAAAACCCTCATTTTGACCTTGGGGAAGGGTAGTGTTCATTTAACTTGATCGAGCTTTCAAAACTCACCAAAAGGGTGTGCATCTAAGGATACAACAATGGTTATCCTTCAAAAGGTTGAGGAATGTCAAAACTGCAATGATTATCCTTATTCCATCAAGAGATCAAGAGATGACGATACCACCACGGTAATCCTTCATCAAATCAAAGGAGCGAGGCAGTCGCAATCACCTCTAACGAATCAAAGACTATGCGAGGTCACACGACTTGTTCAAAAAAGGAGAGCAAAAAAAAATGGCGAAAAATAATGAAAATAAAAAAGGATGAAGAGAAAATGGCAAAAGAAAAAAGATGATGAAATTGCCAAGCAAGAACAAAGTCGTGTGACAATGAATCAGAAGAATAAAAGGTGAGCGACCGCCATGTCCAAAGAACCTCATTGATTCCTCAACCATTTCAAATTCCTTGTGAGGGATGAACACTCGTGTCGAGTTAACTGAACATAGGAATGAAGAACATCACGAAGGGGGTGGGTACAAATAATTTTGAGCCTAAAAACCCTTTGTTTTCTAAAAACCGTGAACCCGGCCAAATTACAACCCTTAAAAGTCCTAATTGAAGTAGGGTTTAGTTTGAAAGCACACTCCGATGAGATAGCGTTCAACTGACTCCCAATGAAGCGAGACTCATATCCATGTTGGTATCGTACGTTTGCTTTATCTTCCATATGCAAAAATCGAGGTTGTGTCAACTAGTGATCCATTCACAAGAGGTCGCAACCTCATTTCAATAAAAAGTTTCTTTAAACTTCAATACTAGCATAGGCTTTGCATTAGAATCATCATTCTTAGAATTAACATTCTTCTGCATACAAATACGTGCTTAACATCAAGGAAAATACCATGATGAGAATCAGTGAGTAACTTGATCATGTCAAAGTACAAGAGACTTGAGAACTCCGAGGAGTAGAGGCTAATCATCTCAAATGTTGACCAGCAAGGGGCAAGTTTCCTGAAAAATACGTTGGGCATGAATAGTTAATGCTTTCCTTGATTACTCCGAGGGGAAGAGTTTGAAGACTCCGTTGAGCGTGGTAAAGTTGTTTCCACGTTTGTTTGACTTCAAAACAAAGAAAGCTTGAGGATTCTAGTAAGATGTACCTAATCTGGGGCAATTGAATCGAGGTTTGACCTCTCAAATTTGGCATATCTGGTGCAATCAAGTCGAGGAATCTCTATCAAATTCAACCAATCTGGGGCAGTTACGTCGAGATTTGACAAATCTCTCCAAGGATCCTATGGGGCAATTTCCTTCATGGGTCATGAAACTTGGGGCACAATCTTCTGAGTTTTATTGTCCTCTCCCTAATCATAGGAGTTTATTTCTCCTGGAACCTTGGTCTCTCCCCAAGCATGGAGTTTATTTCTCCCGAGTGTTTGTTCCATCCCTCAAGCATAGGAGTTTATTTCTCCTAGGAGTTATCCTACTTCCCTAACCAAGGATCGTTACCTGGATTTCTCATCCCTAACATGGTGAATCGAGGGGATCTCCTCAAACTGAAAATCCTCCAAGCAGTGGCACATGGTGAGAAGTCAGAAATCATTCTTCAAGTCAAAGAAAAGTGCATCTTACAAATCAAAGTCCAATATCTATTGGCGCCTCCACATGGTCCTTAACACTAAGGGGATTCTCCCTGGTGTTTACCTCACTAATGCCTTTATTTGGCACTCTGCATATAGTATTCACTGCATATAACATTGCATCCTCAAAAGCGTAGCATATCCATCAAAGCGGATCATTACGCCATAGAAAAATTCAAACATGCATACAAAGCATAAGCCAGATAATACAAATCAACATTCAATCAAGACAACGATACTCCCCACATAAAAAATGTCCCTACAAACTTTGATTGATATCTGCTACTACATTACAAATCTCCTTATGCCACGGTGCCGATACCTGGTATCCTTAATCCCCAAAAGAAGTATCATTTTTTCTCTCCAACGTGGATCGGATGCAATGTCTTTCTTCGTCAGAATCGTTGTCTTCGAGGTTATTTCTCGTATGCTGCGTACAGATTAGAGTGCGAATGAGGGTGGGCATTCAACCCATCTCATTTTTCAATCGTTTGAATAATCATACTTGGTGTGTGGCGATTCGAACGATTGCCACTCTTGAAGAGTTACACCCCGCCTTTGGCCTGAGGGATTAATGTAATTCTTATGCTTCGTAAGCATCAATATCCCCGTAATCCCCCGTGGTTACTGTCATCTTATTGCCGAGCCTAGTAGTCCCTAGTCTCCGTGATTCCTTCCCTCGTACGGGAAAATTTTTCGGATCCAACCCCCGTGTTGCGTATCCTTTGCCTTCCGTCCTGGCAAATCATTTCAAGACTAAATCCCAATCCCCAGTAGGTCCATCTACCAAGCTTCTCAAACACTCGTCTGTGTCATTCCTTCGATACTCGTCTGTATCTCCTTTTGATGCTCGTATGTGTCATTCTTTCGATACTCGTCTGTATATCTCCTTTTGATGCTCGTATGTGTCATTCTTTCGATACTCGTCTGTATCTCCTTTTGATGCTCGTATGTGTCATTCTTTCGATACTCGTCTGTATCTCCTTTTGATGCTCGTATGTGTCATTCTTTCGATACTCGTCTGTATCTCCTTTTGATGCTCGTCTGTGTCATTCTTTCGATACTCGTCTGTATTTTCTTTTGACACTCGTCTGTGTCGTTCCTTTGGTACTCGTCTGTATCTTCTTTTGATGCTCGTCTGTATCTCTCCTTTTGATGCTCGTATGTGTCATTCCTTTGGGTACTCGTCTGTACCATCTTCCGATGCTCGTATGTGTCATTCTTTCGATACACGTCTGTATCTCCTTTTGATGCTCGTCTGCGTCATTCTTTCGATACTCGTCTGTATCTCCTTTTGATGCTCGTATGTGTCATTCTTTCGATACTCGTCTGTATCTCCTTTTGATGCTCGTATGTGTCATTCTTTCGATACTCGTCTGTATCTCCTTTTGATGCTCGTATGTGTCATTCTTTTGGTACCCGTCTGTATCATCTTCCGATGCTCGTATGTGTCATTCTTTCGATACTTGTCTGTATCTCCTTTTGATGCTCGTATGTGTCATTCTTTCGATACTCGTCTGTATCTCCTTTTGATGCCCGTCTGTGTCATTCTTTCGATACTCGTCTGTATTTTCTTTTGACACTCGTCTGTGTCGTTCCTTTGGTACTCGTCTGTATCTTCTTTTGATGCTCGTCTGTATCTCTCCTTTTGATGCTCGTATGTGTCATTCCTTTGGGTACTCGTCTGTATCATCTACCGATGCTCGTATGTTTCATTCTTTCGATACTCGTCTGTATCTCCTTTTGATGCTCGTCTGCGTCATTCTTTCGATACTCATCTGTATCTCCTTTTGATGCTCGTATGTGTCATTCTTCCGATACTCGTCTGTATCTCCTTTTGATGCTCGTATGTGTCATTCTTTCGATACTCGTCTGTATCTCCTTTTGATGCTCGTATGTGTCATTCTTTTGGTACTCGTCTGTATCATCTTCCGATGCTCGTATGTGTCATTCTTTCGATACTCGTCTGTATCTCCTTTTGATGCTCGTATGTGTCATTCTTTCGATACTCGTTTGTATCTCCTTTTGATGCTCGTCTGTGTCATTCTTTCGATACTCGTCTGTATCTTCTTTTGATGCTCGTATGTGTCATTCCTTTGGTACTCGTATGTATTTTCTTTTGATGCTCGTATGTGTCGTTCCTTTGGTACTCGTCTGTATCTTCTTTTTGATGCTCGTATGTGTCATTCTTTCGATACTCGTCTGTATCTCCCTTTGGATGCTCGTATGTGTCATTCTGTCGATACTCGTCTGTATCTCCTTTAAAACACTTGTCTATATTACCTTCCCACCAGACATACTTCTGCTCCGACCACTTCCATGTAGTAAACATTTCCTTTGAGAACCTTGTATTGGCACCTTGGGCTACGTTACAAGCTCTCACCATTCATCCAATGACTCACTGTAAATATTTCCATCAGAAAAACAAAAATTCTCTTTCCCCAGCAGATATCAAAACAAAAATAAAAGAATAAAGACCACTTCATCTCCTCGGGACAAATTTCAGGTCTTCGGTATTTAATCTTCTTCTACTTCGAATGTTCGAAAGGCTGGCGCCAATCTCACCTTCGAGTATAAGACGATTAAATAGGGGCAGCTGTCATACCCCAAATTTGTCCTACCCTTAAGTTCTAACTGGCTCATGCTTTTCATTTTACATGCATATTTCCACTAGGGCATTAACATAATTCATGCATCATTAATCAATAAATTGAAGTTGAGATCAAAGATCTTGAAAATTGAGGTTCCTACTACACCCAAGTGGGATTCATCTGGGAATACCTGTGAGCGTGGATCAAAGGGTTATTGGTTGCTATGGATTTCTTGGGCCTTCTTCATTGGTTAAAAGGAATGTGCTTAAAGTTGCTTGAATTGCAATACAATTAGGGTGTCGCTCATTGATTCCTAAAAATTCCCCTAATCAATCATGTTGCAAATTATCTCTTTGGCTCTCATACAAGGCTTTGATACAAACATGATAGTTGGCATCTTATCTTATGGTATCCACGCGAGTTAAGGAATGTCTGAGATGTGCATCTAAAGCTTAGAAAGGAAGAAACTTCATTGGGAATTCAAGATCAACATTGATTACAAGTTCCATTCAATATCCATTACATTACACATGAAAATTACAACAAAAAGTTTGTGGTTAACTTTTAGTCACAGTTGACTTTTTAGTCAACCATTGACTTTTGTCAACTGTTGACTATTGACTGAGTTTGACCAGATTCTGGCCTTAGACTTTGACCTCTGACTCCTACAAAGACTTCTTCAAGAATCTTCCTAAACCTACCCTTCAAACATTGCACTTCATAAGCCTGCCACGCCTTTGATACACCAATGCCAAACATCATATCCATATACATTTCCAACCATATCCAAAAGGTCATATTCTACTACAAGTATCTACGAAAGCCATATTTAACAAAGTCATGCTGTTACTTTACATTTTGCTACATCATATGAAAAATTACAAATTACACAAAATCTGTTTCTAAACTTCATCTTCATCGTCCGCAAGCATCCACCAAGCCTGCTTTGCCATTCTATTGCAAGTGCGTGTCCTCCAAGCGTCATGCCATGCCTTCCAAAACCTGCAAGCTTCATCATCAAACCAAATATCAATAACACCCCAATGCTAACCATACAAACATTGCATCCCCACATCCCATCAATTCCCAACTGTTATTTACCAGCAAATCAACAAAAAACGACTGCGTAAATTATAAAAGAAGCATCTTAATCCAAAAAAACAAAAACAGACTTGCACCAAGAAAGATAAACCAATATCAACCACCTACAAGTAACCTCATTCTGCCATGTTCAAAAGCCGACATATTCTAACTCTTTCCTTGTAACAACCCTGCAAACTTTACCAAACAGAGCCCCTGCATTTAGATATAAAACAGTCCATGACAGTTCCAACAAAAAACCAGAAAACCAAACTTCAAACTAACTTCTCTAACTTCAGTTCATTTGTTAACTAACATTTACATTCGGCCCTATACACTCACTACGCATACAATTTACAAAAATCCATACCATACACAGTTCAACATGAAAGAGTATACCTCGGGTACCGAACAAGTCCCGACAGGAACTTTATAACAGGATGCTACTTCAAGAGGGATCCACAACCGTGTTGCGTTCGTCATGCTTTCAGCTCCGTACCATAAACCTCGCAGTTCCATCATTCAAGCCACATCAATGCAAACACATCCAAACTCAGAATTGAGTTCAGCTTCGTACCTATCCGCATTCCTCGGCTTCAGCTAACCATCGTCATAATTTGGCAGCATCTCCTATAGTACATAGAACAATAAATCAGCATGCCAATATTAACCAAAAAACGCATCAGATTCGCAAAACCGGTGCCCATTCAAATGTTGATACAGTCCCATTCATATGAGCTTACAGTCAGCAGCAATTCATGAAAGGGAACTGAGATAACAAACTCAAAAGCTTACAAATCCTCAGTCTAACTAACTTTCAGTTACCAAACAGAATCTCACCCCTCATTAACTGTCAAAATAACCCCTAACCGACTATATCCTAACCACCTTCCAACTACCTATAACAGAATTCAACTGAAATCTTAACAGAAAACAGAGTTGCAATTAACTTCAACCTCATTCTAACTAATTCTCCAATCCACCAATCTACACCATTGATTCATAACTGATCCAATTTCTAACAGCTATAACCAACCCACTCATAACCTTCAAACAGAATCCTAACTGTCCAAACCTTCTAACCGTTTCCTAACCTCTCATATAACCAACCTAACAGAAAATCAGTTTAAAGCAATCTCCAAACCAAACTCCAAACCTGAATAACCAACTTCAAACCTCTTTAACAGACTCCAAACCTAAGTAACTACCTCCCAAACCTCACTCCAAACCTAACTCACCCGAGCCTAATCCTTATATAAACACTCTCCCTCCACAATTCAAACACCACGCCATAATTCACCTTCACACACTCATTCTCCACCATTACACACGCCATTTCCTCCCTTCACCAATTCACCACCATCATCATCTTCCTCAATCTACACGCAACTCTTCACTTCTTTAACCTCTCCGAGTTCATCACTCACGACATTCTCTTCATCATCACCATCCTCCTCAACTCAGAACTCAGGGAGAAGAACAAGAGTTTGAGAATCAAAATTGAAGAAAAGATCAATAATGAAAAGTGTAACAAACCTGTAACCGATTTTCCACGAAGAACAATCACCAATCGTTCTTCATCAACCTTCAACCTCCTTCGCGATTCTTCAACGATTACAGAGGAAAAAGAAAATCTCAACGAACTGCTCTTCAATCATCATCATCATCCCAACCTGTAATCGATCTTCGATCATCATCTTCTCTGAAGCGCACACTCTGCAATGTAACAAGTTTGATCTCTATAATCTTCATCTCCGTCACAACACAGCCGCAATTGCAACGTAACCACCTTCAACAAATTCAACTTCAATCTTCATCTTTCATTCATCTTCAACCGCAGCGCCGTGGCGGTGGTGTTCGTCGTTTTGTTCGATCGGAGAAGAGCCGGTCCAGCCAATCTGAATCAGAAATGAGGAGGATCACGAAGGAAGGAGCGCTCGATTGAGACGAAGACTTGAGAAATGGAAGTGAGAAGAACTTGATTCGGAGAGTGACGCAGAGTGAGTAATCGGAGACAATGGAGCTCCCCGGCCGCCGCCGCCATGGCTGCTCGTGAGGAGAGTTTGAGAAAGAACTCCAAACGTCGCAGGTACTTCTCACCCTAATCCCTTTTTCTTTTTAATTTTTGTTTTTTTATTTTAATTTCTTTTTTTCTTGTTTTTGTTTTTTGAATTAAAATGATAATAAAAACTGAATAAGGTTCAGTATGGATCAAAACAATACCCCTGGGCCTTGCGCCTTAATTCCTAGACACACACTGTATTTTCTGTCTGAACCCCTGTGCCACTCAAATTCATGCTAGATTTAGGTTTTGGTTCACATAGTTTTTTTCCTATTTTTTGGCAATCTCAATGACATAAAAACCTCATAAAAAAAATACTAGTTTAGGCTTAGTTAGAATTTAGGTTTAGTATATTTTAGCTTTGAATTAGAATGCCCTTAACACAATCAAACTCATAAAAATAGTAGTTTTTTTCTAGTTTCACTTTTGTGCTAATGCTTGAATCGTTTTTTTGTACTATTTCCGTTTTCATTTTATATAATCGTTGTGTGATTTCGTTACTTGTTTTTGGCCTACTTTGACACCATTTTAATGCTCCTCCTAGAATTTATTCACCATGTTAACAATAGGAATTACACACTAATTAGGGTCAGAAATTATGTTAGTCTCCCCCTTTCCATTCTTTTTCTTTCACAACCTAAAACATCTAAAAATACTCAAATAAAATCCCTTTAAAAAATACAAAGAAAACATTTAAAAAACATTAATAAAAAAGTGAAAATCATTAAAAAGGGAATGGAAGCTTGAATCTCCCTTGCTTTAGGGAATCATTCGAGTGCTTGGATCTCCCTTGCTTTAGGGTTCCATTCGGGCGTAAGTTCCCAAATTCTAAAAGACACAAACCAAAGAGTAACTCGAGTTTCCCTTGCTTTAGGGATTTCCTCGAAACACTCAAACTCTCTCTCTTTCTCTCCTTTCTTAAGGGCATTGTTATCTCCGCTCTATTGCATCCTAGGTCGGTCCCTTATGCAAGAGCGCGAGCGTTAACTCCGCCCAACAAAAAAACACAAAAACGAACAGAAAATCTTGAGCCGAACTACGGCGCTCTGATTCTTGAAAAGGATACGTAGGCATCAAGTCGCGGGGCTTGAACGAGCACATTTGTAAATAATTCCTTCTTTTCCCCGTATTTCTTTTTGCATTCATTCGTATATAGACATAGACATAGTACACACCCTTTAGATAGAAACAAACATAGGTGGATACCATCTAGTACGATGGGCGCGAGGGGTGCTAATACCTTCCCCTTGTGTAACCGACTCCCGTACCTAGATTCTCTGGTCGCAAGACCCTGTTCCTTCCTTTTCTAGGTTTTCTGATATTCCTTTCCCTTATGGGTGGCGACTCTGTTCATTTTTTCGCGAGCGTGCGACAACCTTCCCTTTGTATAACCTACCCCCGAACCCAAAATCTCTTAAAGGTCTTTTTCTGTTTCTTTTATAAACCTTTCCTTAATTGGATAAAATAAAAGTCGGTGGCGACTCTCTGATTTTCAAAACTCAAAAATAAAAGAATAGTCAGTTCGTATCTCTCACGAGATATAAAAAACCGAGGGCGACAGAACTGGCGACTCTGCTGGGGATATTCAAAAAACAAAATGTTTTCAAAAGGGGTTACCTTAGAGTGTAGATCACTTCGATGTTTTCAATTGCTTGTCTTGATTGTTCTATTTTTCAAAGGTTTGTTTGGGTATTTGCTTATGTGAAAGATTCTAACCCGAATCTCGAGATACCTTAAGTATGTGACAATAGACCAAGGAAACTGTACGACATGTACCGATATGGTTGATCTGGTAGTCACCGTTAGTGCGACACTTTGGTCTGTACTGATATCCCTTGAAAACGATCAAGGAGTATGTTAGGCTTCCGAAATGTCATTAAACACTAATTTGCCTTAGAACCTTTAGTTGAACTTGACTTGTGGCCTATTAAGGGACTAGCTTTGAAATTGATCGAAGTTAGTTATCCTCGAGGAATATTTTGATCGGTCGTCCGAGTGCCGTATTGAGATGTTGTCTCCAAGGATCATAGAACCCGAATACTATTTTAAGATAGGTTTAAACCAACTCAACTTTAGTGGGGAGGGTATCACCTATCAAACTTCATGCAAGCCTTTAAACCTAAGGCTATTGTTTGATTTGTTTGTGTGTGCCACATGTTTGACATCATGACATCATAAGCATCATAAACATATCATTTTCTCACTAATCATTTCAAGGATCGAAGAGTTTACCTTTGTTCTGTTGTTGCAGGTAATGGCTCCCGCTACCAGAGATTATGTCCGGATCAACATTTCAACAGTACCATCTGAACTTAAGGACTTAATATCAGAATTTCCCAGAAATGCTCAATTCACTGAAAAGCACGGTCACCTACTCCATTTGGTTACCTCAAAATTTGAAGAAGACATGATACGGGTCCTGTTCCAGTTCTTTGATCCCGAACATCATTGTTTTATATTTCCTGATTACCAGTTAGTACCCACCTTGGAAGAGTTTTCTGAATTAATTGGATTACCTGTTCGAGATCAATTACCTTTCATTGGTTTAGAAAAGATTCCAAAACCTGAAATCATTGCTGCTGCCTTACATTTGCGAAAGTTAGAAATCGAGTCCAATTGGGAAACAAAGAGTGGAGTCAAGGGTTTGCTTGCTAAGTTCTTAATGGAAAAGGCTCGATTACTACTAAAAAACAGAATTTGTGGCTCTTTTGATTTATGGGTTGGTTTTATTCCCTAATCTCGACCAATTCATAAGTGTACACATTATCAACATTTTCTTAACCCGCAACCCGGTACCTGCCTTGCTGGGAGACATTCTACATTCCCTACACACTCGTACCATGAAGAAACGAGGAACTCTTATGTGCTGTGTACCACTACTGGCTAGATGGTTTACATTACACCTTCCCCGATCAGTGTTGAGAAACGAACAAAGGATGCATTGGTCTCGCAGGATTATGTCTTTGTCTCATTCAGATATCCGGTGGAACAACTTCTTTCAAAGAGACATCACTATCATTGACCATTGTGGAGAGTAACCTAATGTGCCACTCCTTGGCATCAGGGGAGGCATCACTTACAACCCCTCTTTAGCTTTGGGCCAATTTGGATATGCACGAAGAAACGGTCCTCATGACATGATTATCCATGGCATTGTGTTCAACTACGAAGATGATTCCCAAAGATATCGACGAAGGTTTATACATGCGTGGGGCAGTGTCTACAAAGTAGAAAGCAAGACTTTAGGACAATGGAACTCTATTCCTATGGAGCCTTACCTCAAATGGGTGCGTGCTCATGCTCAGAAGTTCATCATGCCATATCCCGCTATTCTACCTGTGACTATTGAGCCAGAAATCGAAGGGGACAAACCTTGAGTTATTCTACATCCGGACATGCCGACTGACCTGGAAGAGCTGCAGAAATCTTGGGTTCAACTAAGAGAAGAAAGAGACACCTTCAAAGCACACTGTCAAGATTATGAGAGGAAAGTGTTGGAGCTCACCAGACAACTCTAGGAAGAACAGCAGATCAACACATTCCTGAGTGCAAAGAGAAAGCGTCCATGGGAGGCTTGAGGAATCCTTTATTTTCTTTATTTTATTTTGTAAAGCCCGAAAGAAGCAAAGAAAAAAAAGAGAAAAAAAAAAAGAAATAAATTGTTTGACTAATAAATGTTTGTTTCTCTTTTAAACAAATCTAAATTCTAAGATCCTTGAAAACATTGCATATGCATTTCATTCATAAACATTGCATAACAGGTTCACATAACAAGTGTCTCATCTCCTCGCTGTTTATTTCAGTTATAAGGGATGGATTCTGAAACAAGCGTCAAGAATCTCGAAGCACAGAACGCCCAAGTTCAGATAGCAATTCTGGAGTTAGCAAAGGGGCAACAAGAACTGAAAGCCCTGATAATCAAGAAGAAAAAGAAGCCCAAAGGATCTGTAGGCTTAAGTCACCTTGCAAGGAAGGTCAAAATCCCAGTCAAGAGGTCCAAAAAAGCACCGATCCCTGAAATAGTCGGTGAAGGTGATCGAGAAGACAACCACAGCAACCAGGGTTCTGCCAAACCCTCCCTCTCTTCTAACGAAGAAGATTATCATTCCGAAGACGAACAAGGTGATGACAAATACCAGCAGTTGGAAGAACGCATGAAAGCTATGGAGATACAAAAAATACCTGGTTTAGACTTCAAAGATCTTGGACTCGTCTCAGATATTGTTATTCCTCCAAAGTTCAAAGTTCCTGCCTTTGCAAAGTATGATGGAGTTTCTTGCCCAAAACTACATCTGAGGTCCTATGTGAGGAAGATACTACCTCATACAGCAGATAACAAATTATGGATTCATTTCTTCCAGGAAAGTCTGCCGGGTACACAACTCAAATGGTACTACCAACTAGAAAGTACAAAAGTTCACACCTGGGAAGATCTGGCTGCTGCTTTCTACAAACACTATCAATACAATGCTGACCTTGCACCAACCCGTACTCAACTACGGGGCATGTCTATGGCACCAAAAGAAAGTTTCAAAGGGTATGCACAAAAGTGGAGAGATCTGGCTAGAAGGGTTCAACTACCCTTATCTGATCGCAAGCTGGTCGACATGTTCATGGGCACTTTAACTGGCCCGTTCTATAGTCATTTGCTGGGAAGCTCGTCATCAGGTTTCACTGACCTGATATTAACTGGAGAGCGTGTCGAAAGTGGTATTCAAAGTGGAAAAATTCAAATAGGCTCCTCCTCTGGTACTACAAAGAGGCCCATCAGTGGGAGAAATGAAGTCAATACAATGCACAGTCAGAAAAGTCGCAAAAGTGAGCATCACCAATCTGTAGGGGCTATTCTAATCTCTGCATCTGCACCTCAAAAAGATCAACCGCCGAAGTATATGCGTCGACCAGATGCACTAAGGAGAAACTTCACCAGAATCAATATGCCAATCTCTCAAGCATTGCAGCACTTGTTAAAAGCAGATCTGATCACATTGAAAGATCCTCCAAAGAATGTCAACACTTCCTCTCCTAGTTATCACCCCGATGCAACATGTGCATATCATTCCAACTGTCCAGGACATGACGCAGATCACTGTTGGGCCCTGAAAAATAAAATACAAGACATGATAGATGCTGGGGAAATTGAATTCGATCCTCCAGAGACTCCAAATGTCATCACTGCACCTATGCCAAAGCACGACAAGACCGTTAATGCTATCATAGACACTGTTTACATCTATGATGTGAGAGAATTGTCAACTCCGCTCCTTGAAGTCAAAAGAAAGCTAATACGAGCTGGTTTCATTCCAGGTTGTGACCCTGATTGCTTTTATTGTGCACACCTACCCAATGGTTGTGAGAATCTGAAAATAGGAATTCAAAAGTGGATGGATCGCCGTATCATTATGTTTGAGAGGCTCCCTTCTATGGACGATTTATGCGAAGTTTTTGCAAATGGGATGAGAATAGAGGACGTCTCAGTGGTTTCTAACATACCATTGAAAATCCCTACCAAAACTCCTTTCAAAATTTCTGCTGCACCCAAAGTGGCATCTGTAATCATCACCAGCCCGGCTCCATTTCCATACTCCTAAGACAAAGCTGTCCCATGGAGTTATGACACTAATGTCTATGTCCATGGAGTTAAGCAAGACACCTCGACTGAAGAGACCGTGAATTTTACTACTCTAACTGTTGATAATATTGTGGGTACTAGTAAGATTACGAGAAGTGGAAGGATATTTTCACCAGAAATTTCTCCAAATGTTGCTACTAATCCAGTTCAGGTCCCAATTCCTAATCAAGATATCAACGCTCGAGGCAAAGAGCCACTAGTCGAACCAGTTCAAATACCGGTGGAAGTCACTATTGAAGATCCGAAGAGGCAAGAAATGGAGGAAATATTGAAAATCATCTGCAAAAGTGATTACAATATTGTCGAACAATTGGAGCACACTGCTTCAAAAATTTCAATGTTGTCTCTGCTAAAGTATTCAGAAGCTCATGCCAAGGCCCTGATGAAGTTCCTGAAAGCTGCACATGTACCACAGGAGATTTCAGTCGATTAATTCGAAAATTGTGTTGCCAGTCTAACAGTGAATAACGGTCTTGGTTTCTCTGATGCTGATTTAACCCCTGCTGGGAAAAATCACAATAAAGCCCTGCACATCTCTATTGAATGTAACGACACTACTCTGTCTCATGTGCTGGTACACAACGGTTCCTCTTTGAACGTGTTACCAAAAGCAGTACTGGAAAAACTTGACTTCGAAGGGGTTGTGTTACAACCAAGCGATGTTGTGGTAAGAGCCTTCGACGGGTCAACAAGAACAGTGTACGGAAAAGTGAAGCTCCCAATCAGAGTGGGCTCTCAGATCTTTGATTCTACCTTTTATGTAATGGAAATTCACCCAGCATATTCCTGTTTACTAGGACGCCCTTGGATACATGGGGCAAATGCTGTAACTTCTACCCTACATCAGAAGTTAAAGTATCCGGTAACAGGCAAGGTTGTCACAGTTTATGGCGAAGAAGAATATGTGGTTAGCCACCTGAGCAAGTCCAAGTATGTTGAGATGGATGGAGAATTCATCGAAACTCCCTGCCAATCTTTTGAGGTGGTCCCTCCAGATGTCTCTACTGCCAAACATATTTCTGCTACTCCTGCTACAAAAGTAACTCCAACTATGGCTTCTCTCAAAGATGCCAAAGCTGTGATCGAAGAAGGTGGTTGCACAGTATGGGGGCAACTCCTTGATGTGCCTTACAAGTTCGATAAGCTAGGTCTGGGCTATGCTGATGGAACTCAAAAGAACGATCAAAGTCCTCGTTCTGGAGGATTAATGTCACATTTCATCAGCCAAGGAGTGAATGCTATTGAAGACGATGGAGTGATCTTGAACCATATTATTCAGCAATATCCAAATGAAATTCCACCTGTTTCCATGGAAGTTTGGGATACTTTGGGAGAACCAAGCGGCGGGTATGATTTTCTAGTAAAGTACACTGCACCTCAGAGTTCTTTTATTGCCATTGAAGACATCGTCCCAACTGGATGGGGTGATCAGTTTGAAGATTGTAAAAGTTTCACAAGTTCCATTACTGAGCAATACCAAAGTCCACCTAGTCCAAAAGAAGTCTGGGATACACTAGGAGAACCAAGTGGTAAGTATGACTTTATGGTGAAGTATTCTGCTCCCCTGAGCTCGCAGATCGCTATTGAAGACATCACCCCAACTGGATGGGACAACCATTTCGAAGACAATATGACATTCAGAAGCCCTGTCGCTCCTGAAGAAGTCTGGGAAACACCAAATAACGAGAATGATTTCCTGACACAGTACACTGCTCCCCATAATGCACAAGTCTCCCTCAAAGACATCATTCCAACTGGATGGGACGATATTATCGGGTATCTCGCTCAGCCAACAGAGGTCTCTCAGCCTGGGATCTCGTATCCAGCAGAGTATCTTGCTCACCCTGAAGGATCAACAGCTCATTTCCCCACCAAAGAAATCAATGATGTGGAAGACGAAGAAGACAACTGCAACTGGAGCAGCTGGATACTCCCTGCTCACAACAATGGATTGAACAACTGGAAAGCTGAGGATGTGATCTCCTTTGATCAGGAGTAAATGCAATTTCCTATTTTCGTTGTTTATATGTGCAAAGATAAAAATGGTTCCTGTACTTTCGAACCATGAACTTAAAAGCCAGGTGCCTTGCCCGAAGCACACTGGTCCTTTTTATAAGGGTTTGTCATATCATGATCATATTCATTCAATAAAATCATGGGACGTTTGCATATTCAAATTTTGTGATCCTTTTTGCTTCTTTGCTTTATTCATTTTCAAATAGCTATGTGTTCTTACACACACCCACATAATAAATGCAGATTCACATTCACTCTGGATCCTATTGATAACGATTCTGCTATTGTCAGTCATGACTTTGAAAATCCGATCTACCAAACTGAGGACGAAAGTGAGGAAGATTGTGAAGTACCAAGGGAACTTGCAAGGCTAGTAGAACAAGAGGAAAAGACTATACAGCCGCATGAAGAACCAATTGAAGTTATCAACTTGGGCAGTGACGAAGAAAAGAAAGAAGTCAAGATAGGGGCTGATTTAGAAGACAGTGTCAAGCAAAGACTGATTCAAATGTTACAAGACTACCTTGAGATATTCGCTTGGTCTTATGAAGATATGCATGGCCTTGACACGGATATTATGGTTCATCGCCTGTCAATCAAAGAAGGTAGCACTCCAGTTAAGCAGAAGCTGCGAAGAAGTAGGCCCGATATCTCCAAGAAGATCAAAGACGAGGTTGAGAAGCAATTCAATGTTGGCTTTCTAAAAGTTGTGAGTTATCCTCCATGGATAGCTAACATCGTGCCTGTGCCTAAAAAAGACGGGAAAGTCAGAATGTGTGTAGACTACAGAGATTTGAATCGGGCAAGCCCCAAAGATGATTTCCCTTTACCTCACATCGATGTACTGGTTGACAATACTGCACAATGCAAGGTATTCTCCTTTATGGATGGATTCTCAGGGTACAATCAAATCAAGATGGCACCCGAAGACATGGAAAAAACAACCTTCACGACACCCTGGGGAACCTTTTGTTACAAAGTAATGCCCTTTGGTTTAAAGAACGCAGGAGCAACATATCAGCGTGCAATGGTAGCTATGTTCCATGATACGATTCATCAAGAAATAGAGGTTTATGTCGATGATATGATTGCAAAGTCCAACACCGAAGAAGAACATCTGGGTCATCTGCACAAGCTGTTTGACAGACTCAAGAAGTACAGGTTGCGACTAAATCCGAACAAGTGTACCTTTGGAGTAAGATCCGGTAAACTCTTAGGTTTCATCGTCAGCAGCAAAGGTATTGAAGTTGATTCCGCCAAGGTCAAAGCCATTCAAGAAATGCCCATACCCCGTACCGAGAAACAAGTCAAAGGATTCTTGGGACGTCTGAACTACATAGCCAGATTTATTGCCCACATGACTACTACTTGTGTGCCGATCTTCAAACTGTTGAAGAAAGATCAAGTGGAGAGATGGAATGACAAATGCCAATTAGCCTTTGATAAAATCAAAGAATATCTCCAAAACCCGCCAATCTTGTTACCTCCAGTGGAAGGAAGACCTCTGATAATGTACCTGACAGTGTTAGAAGATTCAATGGGGTGTGTACTGGGGCAACATGACGAGTATGGCCGAAAAGAGCATGCAATCTACTATCTTAGCAAAAAGTTTACCGATTGTGAAACAACATTTTCACTACTCGAGAAAACTTACTGTGCCTTAGCATGGGCGGCTCGCCGACTAAGACAATATATGCTAAACCATACCACTTTCCTGATCTCCAAAATGGATCCTATCAAATATGTGTTCGAAAAACCTGCTCTCTTTGGAAGAATAGCAAGATGGCAAATGATCTTAACAGAGTATGACATCCAGTACACTACATAAAAAGCGATCAAAGGAAGTGTGGTAGCTGATCATCTGGCTCATCAAGCAATGGATGATTATCAAGCGTCGAACTTTGACTTCCCAGATGAAGACATTATGCTAGTTACTGACTACAAACAACCAGGACCAGAGGAAGGACCCGAGCCAGGATCCCGATAGACTATGGTTTTTGATGGAGCTTCTAATGCACTTGGCAATGGCATCGGAGCTGTGATCATTTCTCCTGCAGGAGGACATACACCATTCACTGCCAGATTATGTTTCAACTGCACTAACAATATAGCCAAATATGAAGCATGTATTCTGGGTCTCAAAGCTGCAATTGATCTAAGAATCAAGTTCCTCGAGGTCTACAGAGACTCGGCGCTTGTAATTTATCAAGTCAAAGAGGAATGGGACACGAAGCACCCGAATCTAATTCCATACAAAGAATATGTATTGAGTTTGATTCCCTACTTTGAAGAAATCACTTTTGAACATATCCCGCGCGAAGAAAATCAACTAGTTGATGCTTTAGCTACCATGTCATCTATGTTCAAAGTCAGGTGGGACAATGAGGCGCCGATGATCACCATTTACAGACGAGATGAACCAGCCTATTGCAATGAGATCAATTCCGAAGGAGTGGAAGAAAAACCATGGTTCCATGAAGTAAAAAGATATCTCGAAGCTCAAGAATACCCTGAAGGGGCATCCATTAACGATAGAAAGTTTCTAAAAAGATTTGCTGCCAAATTCTTTCTAAGTAATGGAATCTTGTACAAACGCAACCATGACTCGACTTTGCTTCGTTGTGTGAACAAGAAGGAAGCAGGACAGATTATGGAAGACATACATGATGGTGCTTTTGGTACTCATTCAAGTGGACATACAATGGCTAAAAAGATCTTAAGAGCAGGTTATTACTGGTCTACCATGGAGACAGACTACCATCATCACTCCAGAACTTGTCACAAATGCCAGATATATGCCGACAAAGTACATGTACCTCCAGTCCCATTAAACGTCCTGAAGGCTCCTTGGCCTTTTGCAATGTGGGGTATTGATATGATTGGAGAAATCAAGCCTACTGCCTCCAACAGACATCGTTTTATCCTGGTCGCTATTGACTACTTCACAAAGTGGGTAGAGGCAGCTTCATTTGCTCATGTCACCAAGAATGTGGTGGCCCGATTTATCAAGCACAATCTCATTTGTCGGTATGGCATCCCTGAAGTGATCATCACAGACAATGGCACAAATTTAAACAACAGAATGATTACTGAACTCTGCACACAGTTCAAGATTAAACATCATAATTCCTCTCCATATCGACCAAAGATGAATGGCGCGGTGGAAGCTGCCAACAAGAACATTAAGAAGATCATCCAAAAAATGACAGTAACCTACAAAGACTGGCATGAGATGTTACCTTTTTCTCTTCATGGTTATCGCACATCAGCGCGTACTTCAACAGGGGCAACTCCATTCTCCTTAGTCTATGGTATGGAGGCAGTTCTTCCAATTGAAATTCAGATTCCTTCTCTGAGGATTATGAAAGAAGCTGATCTAGATGAAGATGATTGGATTCAGACTCGGTTGGACCAAATAAACTTGATTGATGAGAAGAGGCTCGCAGCTATTTGTCATGGTCAGTTGTACCAGAAGCGTATGATCAAAGCCTTCAACAAGAAAGTCAAAAGTCAGGCATACCAACCCGGTGACTTGGTTGTCAAACGTATCATCCTACCACAAGGTGACCCCAGGGGCAAGTGGACTCCCACTTATGAGGGACCTTTTGTAATCAATAAAGTATTCTCCGGTGGAGCCATGTTGCTTACCACTATGGATGGCGAGGATTTCCCACACCCTGTAAATGCGGACATAGTCAAAAAGTACTTCGCTTAAAGAAAAGCTCGCTAAGTTGAAAACCTGAAAGGGCGACTTAAACAAAAAAGCGTCTCGGTGGATTGAAAACCTGAAAGGGCGATCCAGGAAAAAATTAGAGACTAAAAAATATATATTATCCCAGTAGGCTGAAAACCTGAAAAGGACAGCCTAGGCAAAAGTTAGGGAATAAAGCGTACGACTATGTCCCGTTTGGCTACCTACTCACCTTCAAGGTTCAGCACATCAAAGGCACCAATCAGTCTAATCACTTTCTTCCAACAAGTGAGGGATGAGATGTTCGAAGACAGATTGGCAATAGCAGAGTTGAAACTTGACTGGATTGTTTTCACATAGCTATTTCTCTTTATAAGTACTTTTCAAAGTTTTATGACAATTTCTTACTACTAGGATTTTTGTCTCCTTGTACTAATCCGCCTATTATGGCTCTCTTTCAAAATCAATGCAGCTCATGCTCAAAATCAATGTTTTCACTTTTTCTGTTTTTGAATACGTAAACGTCCCAATGATAATTTTGAATGAACATATGCATTTGAATATGATTGATGTTTATAAGAAAAACAGGAATAACATTCAGGTAATGTCCCAATCATCTGGACATCCTCCTGAAACCAGCATCGGAAGAAAAGTTCCCCAACAGAGATGCATTTCTCAGCAAATTCCTCAATGAGATTTTTCTCTCCAACAAAGTGATTCGAGAAACCTTATTCCCCAGCAAGGCTTTTCAAGAGCACTATCCCCAGAAGGTGTGGTCCCCACATCGAGGCTTGGTCAAATAGTGCATCGGAGGATTACATATCTTTTTTATTTAAGGTGCATCAAAATCAGAATGTTCAAACTACCCTTCATCCCCAAGCAGTAGTCAAAGATCCCTCAACAGAGTACTTTGGTCCGTGAGGAATTTCCCCAGCTGAGTATACTCGAACAAGATAGCAAAAATCATCAACAATCATAATGCCTTCTTTTCCAAAATAGCAATCAGATATAATCAAGCCAAAGATTCATTCTGAAGAGATCTCTCTTTCCAAATCACCTATCAACTCAAAACAAGCAACACAGATCTAAGTCGATACCTTAGACGGTTCCTTAATGATCTACCTTCAGATCTAAGTCGATACCTTGGACGGTTCCTTCATGATCTACCTTCAAAGATCTAAAGCGGATACCTCAGGCGGTTCCACAACGATCAATCTTCAAGATCCAAAGCGGATACCTCAGACGGTTCCACAACGATCAATCTTCAAGATCCAAAGCGGATACCTCAGACGGTTCCACAACGATCAATCTTCAAGATCCAAAGCGGATACCTCAGACGGTTCCACAACGATCAACCTTCAAAGATCTAAAGCTGATACCTCAGACGGTTCCTCATAGATCAACTTTCAAAATCTAAAACGGAAAAACATTGGACAGTTCCGTAACGATCAGCCTCCTAGACTTAAAGCGGTAACCTTGGACGGTTCCGAAATGGTCAACGCAGAGGTTTTCAAATCCTTCATCAAGATATAATCAATGGATTCATTCTGATGAACAAACCATCAACACATTTGCCAGATGGCATCTGAAAGCCCATCTCAGGTAATGTTTCGATCTGCCAACAACATTTCTCAGACAACACTCAAATGCAATTTCGAACATCACTTCCGGTGGAGGTAAGTGCAAATTTTCAGGGCATCTAAATATTCAATCATCTTCTACCTTCAGATTCCAAACAGTCTCTTCAGGTTTAAGAAGATTGAATAGGGGCAACTGTTATACCCCAAAATTTGCCTGCATCTTTTTCAGAAAGAAGGCAACAAACTTCTGTCTAAAAATTGGGAGTTTCATATAATCTTGGATTTTATTTCATAAATATCCTGATTTTATGAATACTTGGTTTTTAGAATTTTTCTTATGCGGTATTTTGGTTCGCTGTTGAATTTATTCTTACACAAATGCCAATTACTGTTTATCACTTCACACACGCTGTTTATTTGAGATTTATTTGCAGATAAATAGTATTGACGCAATTGGTACATAATTAAATTTTGCAGGCGCAGAGTCCGGGGATTCAGGCTGTACTGGTAACAAGTAAATTATTATTAGTTTTTTGTTTCTCACTAATTTTTGTACTATATTCTATTATTTTCAAAATCTTTTCCTTTCTTTTCAAATCTCTTTCTTTCAAAATCAAATCCTAACTTTATTCTACGCATCTCCCTTTTTCAAACCCTACCATACACTTTCTTTCAAATCCTACTACCACTCAAATTTTCCTTTTTTGTACGGAATCACTTCATTCCCCAACGTCTCTATCCTTCTTTTCACTCTATAAATACCTCTCATTTTTTCCATAAATACTCACATCAAATTTCAACTCATCTCTCAAATTTCTACCTCATATTTATTTTCTCTTCTTCCCCGGCAAAAATGGCGAAGTGGATGGATACGTGTTTTCTTATGGTCATCACCGTCGTGGTGGTGATCATGTCCTTTTTCTGTCTGCACAGTCCTGAAAAATGCGGGCCTGGGGTGTATACACTCCCGATCATCTATATGTTGTTATTTATAGCATGGGTTTTTAATTGTCATTTTTAAAGTTTGTCGTATCTTTCATTTTCAAATAATGTACCGTTTATTTGTCGTACTGTTCATATATTATGTAATATTTGTACTGTCAGTATTAAATGTCGTACTATCTGTCGTACTATAGTTTAATTATCCAGATAATATTTTGTGTGTTTTCTGCTAGGTAAATATTTATTTTTTCTGCGCAATAAATATTTTTCAAGGTTATTATCGGTAATTTCGTTCGCGTACAGTATATTTTATTTATTTATTATGTCTGTGTTTTTCTAACAACTCATGTAAATAAATTTTCACCATTAACACAACAAAAAAACAAAAAGAAAAAATTAACTTTAACTGTTGAATTTTCACTTTAACTGTAACGTTAATGCCTGAACAGCCAGTTGACAGTCAAACCCGCTGACAGTGCAATTCTCCGTGTTTTGTACCATCAATCAAATCAATCTTTTACATTTCAAAATTCCAAGATTTTTGTTCTAGAAGTCTTCTGATAATCACATGATCAGCAGAGACTCAGCACTGCACAAAAATCAGGTACGCTTAACTGTCTCCTACACAAACAGTCCCTAACTAGGGTTTTTGTTTTTTTCAGGAGAACAAGTTTTTTGAGACCTCAAATGGATTTCATGGACCTCCATATATCTCAAAGTACCACCATACAAATTTTCAAACTTCAATTCGCTCAGACGCACAGTCAGCAGCTCAAACAGTCAACAGACGACCAGTTTGACCGAAAAGTCAACAGACAGTCAAAAATGAAATTTTTGCCAACATTCATATTTTGTCAAAAGATTCATCATTTGATCATTGGTTGATCATAATTCATCAAGGAAAGATCAAAAATCAACAAAACCCTAAGTTTCAAAATTAGGGTTTTCTCCTAAAGAGTCAACTGAACTTTGACCGGCCATAACTCTCTCCTCGTTCATTCAAAAAATTCCAACCAAAACTTGTTTTGAAGGAAATTCAATTATATTTCAAATGCAATTGATCCCATGGTCATTGGATTCACCATTTGAAAAATATGAGCTTAGACATTACAGGTCATTTTCAAAGTCAACAAAAAGTGGTTTTTTGTCAAAGGCCATAACATCAAGATAACTTCTCCAAATGAAAAAAAGTTTCCAAAGTAGCTTGTAGAGGACATCTTGAGGTTTCTAAAAAGTACAAGAACTCCTTCATATGATAAACATTGAGGGATTTATGCCTTGTTGAAGTTGGCTATATTTTGGGAAAATGCATGAAACCAACATTGATCAAAAATGATTTTTTTCCAAAAGGGGCCAAGTTTTCATGATCCAAACATGATTCTAACAATGTTAAGGGCCTCCCACGACCAACCTAAGGCCCATAACATTTTTATTTCTTTTTTGGTTTAATTTTATTACATTTAAAGTTAAATTGAAAAAGAAATGGTGCAAGATCATTATCCAAAGCTTTGTCTCTTGTTTGAGTCATCAAGATAGCTTATTTTCTGCAACAAAGAGATGTACAAAGCAGGCCTAGAGCAAGAGAGACCAAGAAGATCAAGCCATGGTCAAAAATTCAAATATTTTTAATATAAAAAAATCAAAAGTTCAACAAAGCAATCAATGCTTCTTAGCTTCAATTTTAAGCACTTCATTGCTTATAAATGAAGTAGCATGCTTTAGCAACACAACACACACGAAATTATAGCAAGAGAATAGCCAAGAAATCACAAAAATTCTCAAAAAACACCAAAACTTTGTAATTTTCGTTTTATATTTTCCAACCATTATCAATACAAACAAACACTTTCAATCATCTTCTGAAGTGGTATAGAGTAAGAATAAACTCTTAATATGGTCCCATGAGAGTCATAACCCATGCATAGTGTTTCCCATGAACATACATATGTAGCTTTCGTTTTCTATACTAATGCTTGTATGAATGTAATATGATCACTCTAATTCGTTTCTAACACCATTTAGAGGAGATTGGACGTGCTATATGGAAGCCATAAGCCCTAGAACGCATGTCACCATTTTTGAGCTTCAAACATGTGAAGCTTTCGTTCTCCATGATGCAAGCTCCAAATGACAAAACTAACACCGCTATCATGTTTAGAAGGGTCAAATTAGGTGATCTGGGTGGCCCTTGCATGTTTTTATTTTCATTTTGTAGGTCGTTCAAAAGATTGAAGATTTGAAGGAAAAATCCGCAGGAAAATCCGCAGGTAAAAGGAAGAAGATGATGAATAGTAAGGTTGAAATCTTGACCTGCACGCGTGGCACATCTCACACCTCTCATTCGCTGGTCAACCAGAGTGGGTCCCACGTTGAACTTTGAAAAGTTGAATGATCCTATGATGCTCTCTATCCATGTGCATCATGTGATCTCTAATCTGAGCAACTGGATTAATCTGACAATACATCCAACGCACCAAAACACACAACCACACCATGGACACTCAATCCTCTACCACACAGGATCACAGATTTAAATATTTTTTATTTTTATTTGATTTAACTTCTAAAATTAATTTAAAATAGTTTAAAAAATCAAAAAAATATAATAAAAATATTTTTAAGTTTATAAAATAATCTATTAATTTTTGACACAAAAATATTTTATTTTTCTTAATAATTAAAATATTTTGTTTAATTAATTAGTATATATTTATATATATTTGCTTTTTAATTATTTAAACCTATCAAAAAATCAGAAAAAATTTGTTCTTTTTATTAAATTTAGTTTATATATTATAGACTAATTTTGTACATATTTAGAATATTTTTCTCTTTAAGTTTTAATTATTTGTATAATTGTTTATATAATTATATGTTAATTAGATTAATAAATTTCCAAAACAACTTCAAAAAATCCAAAAAAAAATAGTTTTTATTTTAAAATTAATTAATAAGAAATATGAACATGTTTTAGACTTAATTTTTAGGTTTAAATTTTATTTCTACCTTTTTCTAATTTTAATTAAATTAATTATGCATTAATTCTAATTAAAATCAACCATCTAAAAAATCCAAAAATACTTCCCTTTATCTTATTGCAATTTAAATTCATAGATGAGTGTATAGGTTGTCAAAATCATGTAAATAGCGTAGTTTACATTTCTCGCACAATCGATGTAATAGCGTAGATTTACTTTCCGCATTTTACATTCCCGCACTTTAAATTCTGTTCATATAAAACTGCGTGTATGTCAAAGATAATAACTGAAGCGTTAGGTCACTAACTTCAAAGATAAAAATATCTGAATCAGAACACAATCACACTTGCACCTCTTAGGGTAATCCCTCTGTTACTCTTTTCAAAATCAATTCTACTGTTTCAAATACAAATCCCAACTTTTGTTTACATCCGGTCAAAAGAGAATTTTCTAAAAGAAATAGGAAAGGACCTTATAAACTTATGGTAGATCTCCTAATTGCTTGCTCAAAATCATAACAACAAATGTCTCACATATTCATTGTTTTTCAAAACAAAACTTTCAAAAAAAAGACAACATTTTGTATATATCCAAACAAGGATCATTACGAAATTAAAGATCTTTTTTTTTTTCAAAACATCTTTTCGAGAGATAAAACACTTTGTATACATCCGCACAAGGATCATTACAAAATTAATTTACAAAGGTATTTTAAAACCACATACAAGCATTTCAAGGCAAGACAAATGATTCAAACAAGTGAGCTAAGCAATTAAGAGCCCATGGATAACCATGGATACAAAGGGGTGCTAATACCTTCCCTTTGTATAACCTACCCCCGAACCCAAAATCTCTTAAAGGTCTTTTTCTGTTTCTTTTATAAACCTTTCCTTAATTGGATAAAATAAAAGTCGGCCGCGACTCTCTGATTTTCAAAACTCAAAAATAAAAGAAGAGTCAGTTCGTATCTCTCACGAGATATAAAAAACCGAGGGCGACAGTACGCGTCACCAGAACAGAATCCAGTCTCACCTCTCATATTCTGGGCTTGGCTATTGACAATACACACCCGATTCCACATAATGGGAACCAGTGTCACCAAGATGCATATGCATGCAAACCACCAAGCATGCAACATCGTTCATCAAAACAATACACACCCGATTCCACACAATTGGAACCAGTGTCACCAAGATGCATATGCATGCAAACCACCAAGCATGCAACATCATTCATCAAAACACATGATAACAACATTTACCATGAATAACATCCTTTACATCATCATTCATCAAAACACATGATAACAACATTTACCATGAATAACATCCATCTGCATCATCATTCATCAAAACACATGATAACCATATTTACCATGAACAAAAATCCATTTGTATCATCATTCATCAAAACACATGATAACCATATTTACCATGAACAACATCCATTTGCATAACAATTAGAAGCAATCACATTATAACAACACACATCATTGCATATATTCAATTATGCAAACAACAAACCATTGCACCTCATCAATTATGCAATACAAGAATAAACCACATTTGGAGAAAACGATACTTTTCAAAATAAAATCAAGTTATTGTTGATTTCTTTATTTCATATGGTAGAGTATTAATTTAAGGAACAACGTCCAAAACGGCGTCTAAAACGGACTTACGGTTTGAAAGTTAAGAGCTTTTAAAGTTAAGTGAAATTTAAGATATCTGTGGAACCCGGTTCCTCCCCATGTGGGAACCGGTTCCTGCTGAACAAAATCACCTCGTTTCGGGTTTTTACTATGGGAACCCGGTTCCTCCCACCTGGGAACCGGTTCCTGACGCTGCTGTAGCAGATAACTTCAATTTTATGACTTTTCTTCATTCCTACTTTCACTATCAACACCAAATACGAACCCACACATTATAGTGACCAATTTTCTTCATTTTTCATGATTCTAACACAACAACAATGCAATATAACTATTATCCATCAATTATAACAAACCAATTGCATCATATTCATCAGATTGGGCATGTCAGTGTCAGAATCTCATAAACCCTAACATCCTAAATAGAGGTTCAAACTCTTAATCTATTCTACCATCATCAAAACTATAATACTAGTTAATAAAGAATAGTCACCCCTTACCTTAATTCACGGTTGGATTCTATTTCTCTTCACGTTCTCTCTACGTATTCCTCCATGTTCTTCTTGCCCTAGCTCTCTCCCTTTGCCTCTTCTCAAAACTTTGATCGTACAAAATGATTCCCTCTTTCCTCTTTTCTCTTTTTACCCTTAGGACCCCTAATATTGTCTTCCCATACTGCCCTCACTTACTCTTCACAAATGACCAATATTACCCTTAATATCTCTAACACTGATTCAAACACACAAAATCTCAAACTCGCTCCCCCAATTGAAAGCTCCAAAATTCCAACTTGTATTAACTTGTGGTTTTTGAGCTTCAAGCAATCTATGTGTCAAGTAACCATCCAAACACTTCCTATGCACCATATAAAAGTTGTCCAAACACTCATATCCCATATGTAATCACTCTAAACTCAGTTTCCAATTTTCACTTCAAGCTCTTGCAACTTGACTTAGGTGTGAGAATTTAGGATACTTCAAAGTGATCTAAGCATTCAGTTAGCATCACCAAGGTCCCAAGAAGCTATCCAGATCATCAAAACATTTTTGGGAGTGCTCTAATCCAACCTTCGATCTCCACTGCAAAGGTAAGTTTTCTAAACTTGAACGCTCTCATTTTTATCCATTTTGAATAAAACTCGATTCTATCTTGTTTAGAATCATGTGAGAATCAAAAGCCCTCAATTAGTTTTTATTTATCATAGTTATGCATCATTTAATTTTGTTTTTAAGTTTTAAGGTTCATGTAGTTTTCTGTAAAATTCGTGAGATGTAGGTCAAATAAATTCATAATACCTATATGGTTGAATTCATGGTTAAAATCTAGAAATTTTCATGTTTACATGTTTAAAATGATTGAGAAATGAGGAAGTTGGAATTGGGGAATCCATGAATGTCTTAAGGAAGAAGATAAAGTTGTTGGGTTCTGAAAATTTGAACTTGGGTCATGTTTTAAAATATATTTAATAGAAGGTGTTTCTAACAAAGGATGTATAGTCACCCCAGTGGTAGAAAGCGTGCTCTTAGTCTCCTTGTGCCATAGGTTTAGGGTTTGAATCCCCCTCGCTCCATACCTTTTATGTTATTTTTTTTTTTAGGTTTTTAACTTGTTTTGATATTTTTTTAAACTGGATGGGCTTTGTTATCACCATGGGCGCATGCCCCAGTGGTAAATATTTTCACCAACAACCTTGAGGGCGTGGGTTCAAGATCCTTGGAGTCCAAACATAATTTTAATCACTTGTTTTATTTGTTTTCTTTCACAACTCAACAATTTATTTACCCTAGCAAATCTAATCATTTTAACTTGATTTTTTATAAACTCTTCATTTATGTGGTATATTTTGTGAAGATATTTTAAAACTCAAAAAATATTATTTATTTAATCTTTTTTTAATTAAAACAAAAATGATGCTTTTATGCCTTTAAAAGGCCTTTAAATCAAATATTTTCAAAATAATCTCTTCACCAAATGTCTTGATTAAATTTGTGTGTTTAGTTTAGGGTTAAACCTAGCTTCTTATGAAATTTATACCATGATCCCTTTAGTTGTTCACTTAGGATTTATTCAACTTTTAAAATGATTAGGTTAGTGTACATACTAGAACCCTAATCTTAAGATCCCTTGATCTTTTAATCTTAATGCAACACCTTGTTAATATTAGCTTGATTGCTGTGATCTTTCCTTGTTCATCTACTTGTACATATATGCTTGTTGATTTACATCTTTGTACAATATACTTTGTTTATGTTTTTGTCTTTGTATATATACACATTCTTTACTAACCTCACATGCATGAGATAACCATCCATCATACATCATACTCATCTATACATGATGTGATTGACTTTGAGGTATACCATCCCTTTTATTCATAACACCTTTTATATTTGAGTTCATATATTGATATCTTTGTACTCACCTTTTGATTGTATTCATGAATACACATGACATATCTCACACACCACTTGAGATACTCACTCTTAAATGCTTGCTTGAGATGAATGGTTCCTCATTATTGCTAAAAATTCAAAGGAATGAGAATGGTATGACTAAAATTGTCAAGGTACTCACTCTTTTTTCCTCCTCTTTTACTTTGTGCTTAGTATTGTTAAAGCTTAGCACTTTCTTCTGTTGTAAAAAATGATTTTGTATTGTTAAAGTTCAACCTATTTTAAATCAACTATGGTTGTCTATTGTTAAAGCTTAACCACCATTCTTTTAAATCACCCTTGTCTTGTATTATTAAAGCTATGCACCTTTTAAAACACTTAATAAGTATTGTTAAAGCTTGACATTTTAAAAACCCGTTAAGTATTGTTAAAGCTCAACACCCAAAAAGATTTTTGCCACTTTGGCTCTTTATTTTCCTTTTGAGAGGAACTACAAATGCTCTGACTTCCCTTTTGCATTTAAGGTGTATGTAGGCACAAGATGCGATTTCTTTCCGAGCACACTTTTAAAATTTCTTTTCTCACCATCCCACTCTATTTCACAAAACACATAAACAACAACAATAATATATATTTTCAAAGAGGTTCCTGTAGAGTACTACAGATGTGAGGGGTGCTAATACCTTCCCCTTGCATAACCAATTCCAGAATCTAAGATCTCTGTTTATTTTATTAGTTTTGATTTAAAAACTTTTTTGGGTTTTATTTCGCTCTTTTTCCCATTTCCTTTGAAAACAATAAAGTGCGGTCGTGACTTTCACTAAAATACGAGCCGGGTCAATTCAATGGCCTCGGTCTCAATTTTTCACTGCTACACATAATTCAATCTTCTCTCTAAAAAAACCTAACATCTATATCACTCACGTCACCTACGGAAACATATAGGTTCGTCTTCGCCAAGCTAATATAGTGATTTCTTCTTTTTCAAACCTATGGCTACCTTTAGGTTCAAATTCACTATACTTATGCAATAATTTCGTTTATGTTTCAAACTCTTTTTATCTATTATTGTTTAATTTCAGTTTCTTCTTATTGTTTATGTTTCGAACTCTAACATATAATATTTAAGTCTTATGTATAATTATTTTTGTTTCAAACCCTAACATATAATGATTTGACTTGTTTATGTTTATTTTTATGTTTCTGCTTGTTTTTAGTTGTAGGTATTGTATGGATGGATGGATGGATGGATGAATGAGTGAAAACAAATTAATGAGGATGAAGCAAAAGTGAGCGCAACAAACTTGTGTAAGTGTTGCAAACACATGTTTGTTGCTCTCACTTCAACTTCATTCTCCTTTTCTTTCATTTTAGATTCCATTATGGGACAGGTAGTTCTATGTTGTTTAAGGAATATTGTTGTTAATATTTGTTTTAGATGATTTTATTATATCTTACGTGGTTTGCTTGTTTTTCTAACACCTTATCGAATATATAACTTTTCAAATTGCATTCGAAAATTATAATATGATAGATAAAGTTATATTTGAAAACAAGTTATACATTTAATTCAAGACAAGATCCTTTGGTCTATAATCTGTATTTTGTTCTTTAATACAACCACCCCTTACCTCACAACGGTTGGTCATTCGTAGTTGTCATACCCCAATTTTTGACCCTAAGAACATATATCATTCATATCCCAATCATTAATCAAGAGCTTCACTTGGAAGTTTTGTTTGTGGTGTTGCACTCACCTCATCAATAAGAGGGACCGTCAAGCGCCAATGATTGTTTATCTTGTATGCATATTATACTAACCCAAATACCAAATATATTGCTTTGTTTCTTTGTAGGCTTTTGTTTTGTAGGTACCAAGCCAAGACATGCAATAAACAAGGCATTTTCCACATTTTGGACTGATGAAATCGATTTCCCTCCTGGGTAAATCGATTTCCCTAGTGTATTTTGCGCCAAATTCTCTTTTGGAACATAGTGAAATCGATTTCACTCCTGGGGGAAATCGATTTCCTTAAGGCGAAATTCAAAAAAAATAGAGAGGGAAGCTTGATTTGATTTTGGCACCTATTTTCTTTGACCATTTTTGTCATTTTACCAATTTTCCACCTCACCAAAATAATTCTCTTCATTAATTCCATTTTAACCTCATTTTACCATTTTTTACCATTTAAATGCCACTTTAATCACCAATTAAACACAAGTTAAATAACCAAGAGCAAATGACCAAATTGCCACTACTCTTGCTCTCATCCTATAAATAGAGGCCACTACTCTCTCATTTCTCAAGCTTGGAGAGCCAAAAAATTGCTTGCAAATTCATTTCTCACTCTTTCCAAAACCCTCACCCAAAGTTCATTTTCATAAGATTAGTGAGATTCACATTGAATCTTGCTAATTTTGAACTAAACCTCCTACATTTCTCTCTTTTCTTTGGTTGTTCATCTCCAAATTTGAAGGATCTATACACTTTGTGCTTGCTCTTGAAGCTACTCCAAGACTTTTGTTCAAGAAGTGGTAATTTGCTAGATCCATGATGTAGATCTTTATTGCTTGTGTTCAATGCATCTTTGATGCTATATTGATGATATTTGCTGGTTTTGTGATGGAAATTTCGTGCTCAAGTTGATGTGTGATCATAAGGTGTTTGTATATTTGTTCAAATCAAGTTTCATGCCTTTAAATGATGTTTTTGCTGAAATTTACACTGATGAAATCGATTTCCTTAAGGCTGAAATCGATTTCCTGCTGAACGTAACTTGCTTTTTTTTGAAAACTGCACTATGGAAATCGATTTCCCCCTGCATGAAATCGATTTCCTGCTGGCAGAATGTGGTTATTTTGCCTTTTTTATGCTTATTTTGGCTTCCTTCTTCCTCCACTTCATTAATATCATTGGATCTAGGATGTTGATAGGTTTGAAATGACCTAATCCATAATATTAGATGAATGATATTAATGATAGTGTGAGTTGATTATATTTTGTGAATTTTATTCTTCTTCCTCCATTTCATTAATATCATTGGATCTAGGATGTTGATAGGTTTGAAAGGACCAAATCCATAATATTAGATGAATGATATTAATGATAGTGTGAGTTGATTTTACTTTATGCATTTTATCTTCTTCTTCTCTTTTTTTCTTTTTGATCGATGAAAGTCTTAATACTTTGAGAATTCTTATGGATTCTTAGTAAAGACTAGATCGTTACCTATTTTCTTTTCGTGCGGTATTGCTTTCGGAGAATGATCTACATATTATTTCTCTCGCATGCATTAGCACATAAAGTTTTGACCGGCCTCGTTGTAGGGTGATTTCTACATAAATCACTTGGCGATCTGCTTAACATAGCGCAATATTTCGTGTCCCGAATAAAAAAGATCAAATATGGAAGAGAATTGTATGCGGTTGATTTAAGACTTATGGAGGTTTATTGTGTAGTCGCTATGATTTTATCAAGCTTCTGATAAATTTCTATTGAATTTAAATCCGAGAACATCCTTCACTCACCATCGATCTTCATTACTAACTTTGATAACATACTTGACAAGTTTCAAGATTGTTATCTTTAACATCTAACAATTGACTTTAATTTCCGCACTTTACTATACCGTTCTTTATATTTCTCGCTTTATTGCTTTATTTTATCATTTCATCATATTTACATTCCGCTATTTTTCCTTTGTCCATTTGGACGTTTATATTCCGCTATTTTCTCTTTGTCCATTTCGACGCTATGTTTATGCTTCCGCTATTTTTCTTTTGTCCACTTGGACCATACTTTACTTTTATGCTAAAACACTAATAAATAACAAAAATCTAAAAAACTCTTAAGGCTCTTTTGGACTATTGGTTACTATCCCTAGCATTTTGGAGATTCGGACTTATGGACATAGGACCTCTGGACCCTCATTCTGTTATTACTCTGTGATTGTTCTGTCTGTCTGGCATTGGATTGTTGTCTGTTTATTTGTGCAGGTATATTTCCTTGAAAGCCCTTGATGGTTAATTCCAAGGCATTGAGATAAGGATTTTACCCGAAAACAGCCGTTACTCTGCCCGATTTTTGTCAGAATTTTAATGTGCTTAATGCAAAGTGGTGCTAAGACAATAAGTTCATCTGGATCCCCAAGTGATAATGTTGGTTTAGTATTGATATTCCAAAGGAAGGTAAATCTACCTTGACTCACAATGTCAAGTGTTGGCTTCTTATTTCGGTTAGACCGTTTCTTTCCTTAGCTTTTATTTTACGCAATAGGATAGCCTCTTCATCTCCTCCCACTTCTTAAATTTTCAAAATCTTCTCCCTTTTTCAAAAAACCTTCTTATGTTTGCAAACCTTTTCAAAACCTTTTTCTTAAAAAATATCTTTTGCTCTTAGTGGCTTTTTTTCCCTCTTTTTCTTCAAAGTTTAGACACCGTTAATTGTCGAAACGAGTGGTTATACCCCACGATTTTGAAATTGATTGATATAATGAGATCTTTTCCGCGTGAGAGAGCTAGTGGCATACTCGTCGATTTTATCCGAGTTGGAGCCCTTCTTTCATTTGCGATGCAAAGAACTCGTTTGTTCTCATGCTCAAGATCAATGGCTGAGTATTTCTCTCCAACGACGATAAAGTGTTTATTCATTTTAAAAATGTTTTCCCTTTAAAGCGGAACTACATTAGCTCTGACTTCTCCATTGCACCGAGGAGGTATGTAGGCACAAGGCTTAACGCTTTGCCGAGCTTATTTTAAAAATAAAACAAACCGTTTTTTAGCACACACGACACAGATTTTCAAAAAGGTTCCTGTGGAGTACCACAGATATGAGGGGTGCTTAAAACCTTCCCCTTGTATAATCAACACCCGAACCTGAGTTCTCTTTCTTGTTTAAAAAACAAAACTTTGGGTTTTACGTTCTTTTCCCTTTTCCTTTGAAAAAATAAAGCGCGGTGGCAATTTCAAACGAAATATTGATTCGAGTCAATCCTATGGCTTCGATATCAGATTTTCCCCGCTACAGAAAAATGGCGACTTCACTGGGGATGTCAGTTTTAAGTGTGTTAAGCCTATTTTTGTTTATCTGTGTGTTTTATCTGTATATATTGTTGTGTGCTTTGTTTGTTTATCTTCTTTTTTTTCTTTTTGGTGCTCGATGGTTCCTCTGTGATGAGATGAAGTTCTAACCCGAACTTTGGTGAGTAACTTGAGATAGGAGGTGGTAAGACCAATAGTCGCATGTCAGGAGCAATCCTTACCATGAGCGTCATATGGTGGAACCCCAATCAGTGGAGGCCTCATGGAAGGTAGTAGATGTTGTTACGAACTATCGTAAGAACGCTATTACTTTCAATAGTGAGTGTCCGTAGAAGCTGAATGGCCTAGAACCTTTTTAACCAATCTAAGCCTTTTTAGGATGTAGTGCAGAAACAAGATCAAGTACCAATTTGAGCTTGTTGTCATGCGATACTACGCTCAGACGAGGTCTTTTTAGGCATATTATTGGCGCCCATGAGCAATTGTGCGTGCCGGTAATATCCGATAGAAGATTGAAAACTCTGGGAACCTTTGTAGAACCCGATTGGCAGGTACAAAACTCCTTAGAGCACGCCTTGTGGGATGCGTAGACCTATGGCTCCATGCTCGTGACGTCGAACCTAAGAACCTGGACTGTGTGATTTTTTGTGATTTGATGTGATCTTGTGTGCTCTTGATTGTGGTTGATGCATAAACCATGCATTCATGCATTCATAAAAATGACATTCACAAATGGTTTTCAAGGAACTTAGAGACATTTTTTGTAAACATCACAGGTACCATGGATCAAAAGAGAAGCATCAAGAAGTACACTTTCAGGAATTCAAGTGCAAAGGAATTGAAAGAGCTAGCAACTTTGGTTCCTAATATTGACAACTTCAAAAACCGTTATGGGAAATTGATCTCTATCTTCAAGACCAAAGTGGAAAAAGGGATTCTTGAGACTCTTGTGCAGTTTTATGACCCAGTTTATCATTGTTTCACTTTTCCTGATTATCAGCTTATGCCCACTTTGGAGGAGTATTCTTATTGGATTGGTTTGCCGGTTACGAATGATATACCGTTTAGTGGTCTGGAGAAAGAGCCTCAGGTTGATGAGATAGCAGAACTCCTTCAGTTGAAGATATCGGATGTGAAAGCAAACATGACTAAAAAAGGAGGAATTTGGGGGTTGACTTCTAAGTTCTTGATTGGAAAGGCTTCTATGTTGGCTAGTAAAGGAAGTATGATTGCTTTTGAGACATTTTTGGCCTTGCTCATCTATGGTTTGATACTCTTTCCTAACATTGACAATTTTGTCGATGTTAATGCTATTCGGATCTTCATGATTGGGAATCCCGTTCCTAATTTGCTTGGGGATACTTATCATTCCATTCACCATAGGAATGATAAGAAAGGTGGACTTATCAACTGTTGCACTCCTTTGCTCTATAAGTGGTATATTTCGCACTTACCTCAGACTAAGAATTTCTCGAACAATCCTGATGGTCTCTCATGGTCTCAGAAGATCATGCCTCTTACTAATGGGAATATCCATTGGTACAATCCTGCTTATGACATTGGTGAGATTATTGATAGTTGTGGAGAATTCCCTAATGTACCTCTTCTTGGTATACAAGGAGGAATTAGCTACAATCCCATTCTTGCAAGGCGTCAATTTTGCTACCCCATGAAGGAGCGACCCGCTAGTATTCTTGTGTCAGGAATCTTCTATCTTAATCAAGATGGAAATTCGGATATGAGAAATCGGTTTGTGCGTGCTTGGCATCATATTGATAGGAAGATACATTTGGGAACGAAACAATGTGTTGCTCTCAAAGACTACACTGATTGGGTTCAAGCTAGAGCTCATACTTTTCAGATGCCTCATTTGCTTGAGGAGCCTTCTCTACCCATTGCTCCACCTTTGTCTTTCAATACTCCTGTTGAAAGTAATGAGGGGCATCTTGAGCTCGTAGCTAAGATGAGATTGGAAAGAGATGATTGGGAGAAGAAGTTTTATGCTTTGGAAGTAGAGAATAAAGAGTTGAAGATACACTTGAAAGAAAAGGATGAAATGCTTGATATCCAAGATGGTTGGTTGATAGAAAAGGATGATCAAATCTGTCATCAAGAAGAGTTGCTTCAACAACATGGAGAAAAGCGAAAGAGACAACAAGAAGATTCAGTTGCATGGAAGGAAGTTGCTGATAAGTTGATGGTCGAGAATGCTCATTTGAAGGTCTTTTATGAAGATGAGTTGGAGAAGCTCCGTAGGAAGCTGCAAAGAGGAGTTGGATCTTCGTCAGAAGTGTTCCCTTCTAGTTTCTAACTTTTCCTTTATTTTGTAATTTTGGATCTTTGAATCTTTTTGTAAGCTTTTCCATTTTTAAATGAAAGAATACTGTTATGTTTTATGTTTTTTTTGCTAATGTTTACAATTAATGTCTTAAAGTTCCTTGAAAACCAATAAAAATCATTTGCATTGCATTTCATGCATCATTCTGCATTTTGGTCTTGCTTCCGAGAGTATTCCCGAGTTCTTATTCAGTGTTCTTCATACAGAATCAAGCTGTCTCACCGGTATAACACTCGAGCTAACTGCAAGAAGATGGAAGATCTTGAACAAGAGAATCGTGAGCTACGTGAAGAGGTTGTTACTTTGAGATCTGGTGTGGATCGTCTCACTGCTCTGGTTGAGACATTGATGGCTACTCAGAATCAGAATCAGAATCAGGTTCCTCCTCCCAATGCCCAAGCTCAGGGTCAGACCACTGTGGTTTCTGAAATTGCTGCTACAACCATTCCTGTTGTTCCTGTTGGTGCTACTCAGCAACGTATGCCTAATGGATATCCCTGGGGCATGCCTGAAGGTTATTTGTCTGTTCCTGAGATGACTCGTCCGTTGACTCCTATTATGGTCAACACGTCTCCTATTGTTCATACTGGTCCTTTTGTCCCAGAGCCCATTTATGATGCTGCTCCAAGTGAAATTCAAGACAGAATGGATGGTTTCCAAGATCAGTTTGAAGAATTGCAGAAAGAGATGAAAGCCTTGCGTGGGAAAGAACTGTTTGGAAAGAATGTGCATGATCTTTGCCGTGTTCCCAATGTGAAAGTTCAAGCTGCCTGAATTTGAGAAGTATAAAGGAAATTCCTGCCCTCAGGCACATCTGGTGATGTATGTAAGGAAGATGTCCACTCACACTGATGATCAACGTCTGTTGATCCATTATTTCCAAGACAGTTTGACTAGAGCTGCTTCTAAGTGGTATATGGGCCTTGATAGCACTCATATTCGCACTTTTAATGACTTAGCTGAAGCGTTTGTGAAGAAATATAAGTATAATGTGGACATGGCTCCTGATAGGGATCAATTGCGAGCTATGATGCAGAAAGAGAAGGAATCTTTCAAGGAATATGCTTAGAGATGGCGTGAGGTTGCCGCCCAAGTGATTCCTCCAATGGAAGAAAAAGAGATGACTAAGATTTTCCTTAAGACTCTTGGTCCGTTTTACTATGAGAAAATGATTGCGAGTGCTCCTGTAGACTTCACCGAAATGGTGGGTATGGGTGTCAGGTTAGAAGAAGATGTGCGAGAAGGCTGTCTGGTTCGGAATGACAATTCCTCTGGTGGTGCAAAGAAGTATGGTTCTTCATTCCAAAAGAAGAAGGAATCAGATGCTAATGCTGTTTCTCATGGGAGGAATAGTCGATTCAGAAATCAATCTCAACAAGTGGCGTCAGTAACTCCTATTGTGAATTCAGTGCCTGTAGCTCCTGATAATCAACAACCAGCAAGGAGGAATCCGTATCCTCGAGTTAATATTGATCCTATCCCCATGACGTACACTGAACTGTATCCTGCTGTAATACGGTGAACTGACTTTTATATCGATTGAAATGTCGCGGTTAAGCATGAGTCGCCACCGACTTTTATTTTATCCAAACAAATTCAGAAAGGCTAAAAGAAACAGAAAAAAACCTTTTAAAGAAATCTAAGTTCGGGGGGTAATTTATGCAAAAGGGAAGGTGTAAGGCACCCTTTGCATCCATGGTTTTCCATGGGCTCTTAATTGCTTTGCTTGCTCGTTTGTCTTTAGAAAAAGTAGATGAAAGAAAAAATGGACTTTAGCTCGTAAATGAGCGTAGCCAGTTTTTTGAAGAATTGTGAGAAAGAATATGAAAATTGAGCATTGCAAGGCAATTAGGGGCAATTACCTTAAACTCAGATGATAGGTCTCTTTTTAGCCTTTCAGAATGAAAGGGTCTATCCTTGCCATAAGAGGGCAGGAAGCCTTTCGTTTGGAGGTAGAAGGGTCATCGAAGCATCCTTTGCCATAAGACTGTCCCATGCCATAGAAGGGCAGGTATTCTAAGGCAAGGATCAGAATAAGCCATTTTCGTAGGCAGCCAGAAGATACCTCAGCCTTTTTCCGTAGGCAACATCCGAGGGTCGAGGTCATTTGTGTATCGAAGGCAGCATCATTAGGGTCGTGACCTTTTTATCGAGGCAACATGGCTGAGGTATCCTCGAATTCGAGGGACGAGGCTTATTCTGCAAAAACACAAAGGCAACAGACAACAGGCAACAAGGCAACAGAGAGGTTACCCCAAAAGAGTGCGTGTGTGCAACAATCACGTGATTCAATTCAGATATTTATCTTTTAATTAGTTATTCTAATTCAATTAATGAGTTGCACTCCCTAAATTACTAACCACGCAGTATATAAAGCAATAAAGGGAAGGGGGAAAATGAAACCAGCGGAGGAGAGGGGAATTGTAACCAGCGGATATAAAATAATAGGTCTGAACAAGTAATAATTAAATAGGGTCGAGGTTTTAGGGTTACCGACTATTCGAGCTTTGGCAATTGGCGAACCCTGGAAAGAAAGAAACATGGCAAACAATAAAAAAGGGTGAGTGCATGGCTAATTCAGAGGCGAACATTTCTAACCCTAAAATAAGAAGGTCGAGACAATAATTTGAAATAAGTAATTAAATGAAGGGCACTTAGCTTTTTGCATTTGATCTGATATGGTTGGTTAGAGTCGGAGGAAACCTCGGGGGTAACCCTGAAAAGACAAGGCAGAAAGAGAGGGAGTGAATGTATGCACAGTTCAGAAATATAAGGACAAACCCTAAAATTAAAAAAAGAAACAGAATAGACATCGAATAAATAAAATACTTAGCTTTTGTATTTTGATCGGGCGTGTTATCGGAGTGAACCATGTTGATAACCCTGAAAAGGCAAGGCGAATATTTTAGTGTAGGGCATGATCTTCGTAAACCCTAATTAGGGTACGAATTAAATAAGAAAGTGCAAATGATTTAAATTAATTATTGGTCTTGCGACCTAATTAATTAAATCGAGAAAATCAAACACAAAAGTATTTTTATGAATTTTTGAAAATATAAATAATTAAATATAAATTAAATAAGAAAATAAGTGTATACAATAAAAATAAATATATATGACAAATATTAAATAAGAATGTAAAGACAATTTAAATATGTATATATATATGTGAACTTAAATAAATAATATAAATGTCAAAAGAAAATAAAATAAATAAATTATTAACTATATAAAAAAAAAGTTTTAAAAAAATAACATATATAATAGTTTTATATAATAAAGTAAAAAAAACAATTAAAAGTAATGTATATTAATATATAAATAAAATAGTTTATATAATAATAAATGAATAATAAAAATAAAAGAGAATAGAACTCTTAGCTTGCAATCCAGCGTGGTGCCTGGCTGAGGATCCATGCTGAGGCCTTGCTTCCAGGTGCGTTGGATCTGCATCTCGGGGGATCGAACGGTTCCACTACGAAGGCATATGATGTTCCCTCGGGAGTCAAGGGCACGGGATCTGCAAAGGAACTAGAGCAAACAAATAGACAAAAATTGAAGCACGACGCAGGGATCGAACCCAGGTCGTCTTTGTTAACAGCAAGCGCGCTTTGCCACCACGCCAGGATCAATTCGCTGTTAAGGATTTCTCTTCCGTAAATTAAAAAAATAAACAAGTTAACAAATTTAAATCAGAATGGAACGCGCGCCCTGGATCCTGCTTCATCTTCCTCGCGACGCCGTAACCCCTGCAATCCTCAAAGTCACACAAATATGCAAGATAAATTTATATCAAGACCATGGATCGATTGGAATTGAGCTTCCGAACACAATGGTACCCTCTGTTTCGCCCAATTTTGGTTATTTAGGAAAATCCCAATTCCGAACTAAGAACCCTAGCCATGGTGGAATCGTTAAACCGCAAGAGAAATCAAATTAAATCATCCAGAAAGTTTTAAAACAACATTTTAAACACGATTATGCAACCAAATCTCATTCATGATGCATAAATCATAGAAATCGAATTCAAGAAAACCTTGCTCTTTCGTGAGTGTATGCTTGCGATTCGGTATGCTTCAATTGAAGGTGATGATTGCAATTGCTTCAGAGATGATTTATGAACACGATTCAACCTCCAAAACCCTTTGAACCTGATCCAATCTCCAAAATCGAATTCTCTCTTTTCTTTGAGTTTTTAAGCGCGGCAACTGTGATTCTGTTACCAAAATCCTCCCTTTTTCATCTGCAGCCCTTTAAGTATATATGGAGACTCAATTAGGTCACTAAAATTGAGTAGAATCTTATTGAATCCAATCATTGAACTTTGATTGTAAATCAATCTTGAACTTTCTAATTTGGATCCAATTTCCATCTTTTTCTTCCAAATCTCCCTTGTACGAATTTTTAAATCAAATATGTGAGATTTGGGCACTTGATATGATTGGAAAACAAATTCCATGAATAATATCTAATTACTTCATATTTATTTCATTTATTTAATATTTAAAAGAATAAAAATTCAAATAAATAAAAATAAAAGTCATAAAAATAAAATAATTGCTTTAGAAGTCTTTATTCAGCTCATGGACATGTTTGAAATTCAAGAACTTGGCCCAATAGTCCAAAACATCACAATTCAACACTTTGCCTTTTGTATATTTCCACAAAATTGTCCAACTTTAGCAATCCATAACTCTCTCAATAATGATCAAACAAACATGTTCTAGGATTTTTTAGAGAGCTTAAAGAGTCCTTTAAAATCTCCTTTTGGTTTCATCTCAATTGAGTCTACCATGTTCAAGTTACGATCTTTGAGAAAAAAATGACTTTTTGCGATCTTTTAGAAGGACCTGTAATGTTTTGACTCATATCTCCCAAATGGTGCATTTTTAGACTTGGCATGTGAGAGACAAATTTGTAGAGAATTCAATTTCCTTCAAATTGAGCTTTGAGTGAAAAATTTCTGATGTTCCATGTGAAAGTTATGACTGGTCAAAGTTCAGTTGACTTTCTCCTATGAAATCCTAATTTAGAAACTTTGGTTTTTGATGATTTCTGAGTTTTCCTTGATGAATCATGATCAACCTTTGATCAAATGATGAATATAACATTGAAATGATGATGTTGACCAAAAATCAAGGGTTTTGACTGTACTTTGACCACAGTTGACTGTTAGGTCAAACTAGTCGATCGCTGACTATTTGAGCTGTTGATTGAGTATTCTGAAGAATCAGAGCTTGAAACTTGTCATGAGAATATTATAAGGCATATGAGAGACCCTGAGGTCCCCTCGAGGTGTCAGAACCTGATTTTTCTTTGAGAGGAGCAAAACCCTAGTTAGAGGGTTGTTGTTTAGGAGAGAGACTGCATGCTTTCTTCTTGTATATCTTTGAGCATTTGAAGATCATATGAGTCAAAATATTTGAACTAGGGTGGGCAAATTTTGGGGTATGACAGCTGCCCCTGTTCAATCTTCTTATACCTGAGGATGTAGATTGGTTTGTATGCCAGTCGGAATCCGAGGGTAGAAGAGGATTGAACACTAGAATACCCAGGAATTTGCCCTAGCTGAAGTAGGGACTTTTGTCGGAGATGGGCTAGAAGATGCCATAAGTTTTTTTTTGAAGAATTGTCCGAGACGGGCTTAAAGATGCCATCTGATCTTGGATAAATAAGAAAGTCAGGATAAGTCGTACGTTAGACTATATTCGAGCTTGAAGTATTGTAAGGCGTTTGTCGGAGATGGGCTTGAAGATGCCATCAGATGTTTGAAGAGTTGTTTGTCTAAAGCATATGCTTTTCAGACTGTATCATATGCATTGATTGTATCTGAAGGAGATTCATTAAAATGAAGTAATGTCTTACAGAAGACTACTTGTAAAGGTTCCTGAATAGATAGATCATTGACTGACGTAAAAGAGATTAGGCTTTAAACAAAGCTCGGGAAAAAGTGTCTCTGTAGAAGATTAACTGAGAGGCTCCTTGAAAGGGCAGTAGATGTGTTGGATAAATATTTAAAGGGAGATTACCTAAAGAGGTTGAGATATGTCTTAAATAGGAATAACCTAGAAAGGTTCCTAGAAAGGATATGAATTATCTTAGAAAAGATTACCTAGAAAGGTTCCTAGAAAGGACATGAATTATCTTAGAAAAGATTACCTAGAAAGGATGATAAACGTCTTAGAGAAGACTACCTAGACAGGCTCCTAGAAAGGATATGAATTATCTTAGAAAAGATTACCTAGAAAGGTTCCTAGAAAGGGTGATAAACGTCTTAGAGAAGACTACCTAGACAGGCTCCTAGAAAGGATAAGAAATTGGTCTTAGAAACGACTACCTAAAAAGGTTCCTAGAAAGGATAAGAGAGGTCTTAAAGAAGACTATCTAAAAAGGTTCCTAGAAAGGATGAGAAATGTCTTGAACAAGATTAACCTAGAAAGGCTCCTAGAAAGGTTGAGAAGTTCTTTGATTGCTTCTGAATTATCTTTGAAAAAAGACCCGGAATGAAGCATCAGAATTGTATTTGTGTCTTGAAAGAGAGTTAAGATTGAATCGTTGATACAATCGTCTTTACACTGTATCTGGATGATAATGTTCTTTTGATTGTGAAATGACCTGAAAAGGCGAAATTAGTTTTATGCAATGTCGTGATGTATGTATTGTATGTTTTTTTTAAATGAATGAGAGTGTTATGCTCATGCTATGAGGTATACGATGCATGAATGCAAAATGTTGTTTAATGATGACAGTAAATTGTATCAGTGTTTTGCGGGGGAAAATAAATCCCTGACTGTTCAGCGCCTTTGAGAGATTATTTGAATCTCGACTTGACTGCCCCAAATGAATTGGACAATAACATGTCATGCCCCTTGTACATATTGGCGTTTTAGCCAACTGAGTCAAACGTAGGACATATTTCTACTCTTCGGAGCACTTCTGAAGCATGCCTGTCGGGAGGGCTTCCTGTGATTTGTGCTGTTATAAGCGACTTGCCCCCAGTATCATGAGTTTAGGAATAATGCACCTGATTGATCAACACTTCTGAGGGAGTTTTCGAGTCTTGACATGATTGCCCCAGATATATGAATTCTTACTCAAAAAGGGTATTCAACTATTTTGTACCCCTGAGGGTGATCAGTATTTGAGATATTCTCGCTCGATCTCAACGGAGTTCTAAAGACAAGTTGCCCCTTGAGAGGATTAAACTTTTCATCAGCAGCTCATGATGGAAGCTTTCTTGGTGTCAAGTACTTGTTCATATGCAAATAATGTTTAGTATGAGAAATATAATTCTAATGCAAAGTTCATGTTTGTCTTGAAGTTTAAAGAAGATTTTTTTTATTTTTTTTTTTGAAAGGATGTCAAAACATCGATTTTTTTTGTGAAAGGTGGTGTGATACCAACTCAAGCGTTTTAGCATAACTCCTAGGAACCGTATTCTCGTTTACAGTATGCTTTCGAATTAACCCTGCTTCAATTAGGACTTTTGAGGGTTGTAACGTGGCCAAGTTCACGGTTTTTAGAAGAAAGGATTTTTAGGCTCAAAGTTTTATTGGTGCCCACCCCCTTCGTGATGTTCTCCAACCTAAGTTCAGTTAACTCGATGCAAGTGTTCATTCTTCAAGAGGAGTTTGAGACGATTGAGGAATCAATGAGGTGTTTGGACACGACAGTCACTTTCCTTTTATTCTTGGTGTCTGATCACACGATCTTGAATTTATAGTCACACGACCTCATCCTTTTGCTAAGGATCTTTTTTGTTTCATGTTCATTAACTTTTGCTTGGATAAATTCTTTTGAATTTTGATGTCCAGCGGGATGCCCTAATTTTTGCCTAAGTCACTTGTTTTCAAGTTTGTTGACTTAGCGGGCTTTCTTTTTTCTTTTCTTCTTTTTTTTTTCGGTTCATTTTTCTTCTTTTTTTTTGAACAAGTCGTATGATCCTGAGATGTCTTCAATTTGCTGGAAAGATTATGACTGCCTCATTTCTTAGTTGACGAGGGATAATCATTGCGGTTTCGACTTACCTCAATCTTTTGAAGGATAACCATTGTTGTATCCTTAGATACAAGCTCCTGATGAATTCTGAACACTCAATCATGTTAACTGAACACTACCCTGCCCCTAGGTTAAATATGAGGGTTTTTAATATAGAAAAGAAAACTCCTACTTCAAGGCTCAAAGGGGTTGACAAGGGATTAACTTCCTTATATCTCCAGTGTTTGGGAATTTGAAACAATGCCTGTACATCATCAACAGGATTTCACTCGAAAGCACACCATTTGAGATTATGAGTATTATGTGTTCATCATTTTCCCTTCGGAGTTATCATGCTTTATCACCGAGAGTTTGGTATCACAAGCAAAGAAAAACATGTTGAAGCGAGAGAGGATGAATTTTTTCAAGACAAACATATACAATGCATTATTTTTATAGTTCAAAAACAAACAAGTATGACATATAAGCAGTATTGAATCAAAACAAGAAAGACTACGCATGAACATGCATGATGATATAGAGATTGTCAATGTTGAGGAGATTTTCTCCGTATGGACTTATTGCTTCAGAAGATCCGTTGAGTCGAAGGAGAACTTAAAATCTGGCTTGCAGGTGTGAATGTGATAACCTTTGCATCAATTAGGTCTTGAATCTTGTCTCTGAATGGCTGACAATCATCAACCCAATGGCTAAGAGTTTTGAGTATCAAGCTTTAGGGATTTGAGAAAGAAAATGAGAAGCTCGTTGTCTGGAAACCTGTTATGCAATGATATGTATGCAAATGCATATGCAATATTTTCAAGGATCTTTATGGAATTCAGATTGCAACATTAGAGATTGAACTTGGTTGCAGCTTTGTCTGAAGAATTTTGACTTTCGTCTTCGAATGTCCTTCTATAAGAATCAAGCTCACCATATCCAGTGGGTCATAGCCTCTGATTCGGGATATTGTACCTCTTGAGCTTGAATACGTATGGCTAAAGGAAAATAAATCCTCTTGCCCCTTGATAGGAACTGTACCTTTGAGTTTGAAGGCATTTGGCTAGAGGAAAATAAATCCTCTTGCCCCTTGACAAAAGTTTATTTTACTTTCGAGTTTGAAAAGTATCTGGCTAGAGGAAAATAAATCCTCTTGCCCCTTGATAGAAATTTAGGCTCTTGATAGTCCTTCCATAATTGTACCTGGAAATTATGTGTCCTAAATACTTGAGATCCTTGAAAAAAGTTAGTTAGGTGATTAGGACGAGTAAGTTCTACAAATAGTTCAAACAAAATCCTGCAAGGAAATCAAATTGTTAGGGTATAAACAAATCCTGCAAGGAAACCAAACGGTTAGGGTATAAACAAATCCTGCAAGGAAACCAAATTGTTAGGGTATAAACAAATCCTGCGAGGAAACTAGACGGTTAGATACAAACGAGTCACACAAGTAGCCTTAGGTTTAAAGGCTTGTGTGAAGTCCATAGGTAAGTACCCTCCCCACTGAAGTTTAGTTGGTTCAACCTGTCCTATATAAAGATCGGGTTCTAGGGAGCTCATATCATTGACCTTTCTCGAAGGCACTTATCTCAGTTCGGCAATCGAATCACCAACCGAGAAGGTCCTGAAAGTCCAGTCCATATGAGTGTAGCTTCGAGTATCAACCAACTTCAGTCGGAACCAAAGCCAGCCACCTCGCTACTTTCTAATAGGCCAAAGTCAAGTTCAACTATGGTTCTAAGGGCAAATTAGTGCTTAATGACACCACGCAGCAGCCAAGTGTTTCCTCAAGTCGGATCCCAAGGAACACCAGGACAAACTAATGTGTCACACTAACGATGGCCACCATATCAACCACATCAGTATACGCTGTGCAGTCTCCTTGGTCTCATGCCATTTACCTAAGGTACTCAGATCCGGGTTAGGATCTTTCACACAAGTAAATACCCAAACAATTCCTTTAAAAATAAAGCAACCAAACAAACAATTAAAAATATTTATAAAGAACTAAGCTCTAAGGTAAACCCCTCTTATAGATCCCCAGCAGAGTCGCCAGTTCTGTAATACGGTGAACTGACTTTTATATCGATTGAAATGTCGCGGTTAAGCATGAGTCGCCACCGACTTTTATTTTATCCAAACAAATTCAGAAAGGCTAAAAGAAACAGAAAAAAACCTTTTAAAGAAATCTAAGTTCGGGGGGTAATTTATGCAAAAGGGAAGGTGTAAGGCACCCTTTGCATCCATGGTTTTCCATGGGCTCTTAATTGCTTTGCTTGCTCGTTTGTCTTTAGAAAAAGTAGATGAAAGAAAAAATGGACTTTAGCTCGTAAATGAGCGTAGCCAGTTTTTTGAAGAATTGTGAGAAAGAATATGAAAATTGAGCATTGCAAGGCAATTAGGGGCAATTACCTTAAACTCAGATGATAGGTCTCTTTTTAGCCTTTCAGAATGAAAGGGTCTATCCTTGCCATAAGAGGGCAGGAAGCCTTTCGTTTGGAGGTAGAAGGGTCATCGAAGCATCCTTTGCCATAAGACTGTCCCATGCCATAGAAGGGCAGGTATTCTAAGGCAAGGATCAGAATAAGCCATTTTCGTAGGCAGCCAGAAGATACCTCAGCCTTTTTCCGTAGGCAACATCCGAGGGTCGAGGTCATTTGTGTATCGAAGGCAGCATCATTAGGGTCGTGACCTTTTTATCGAGGCAACATGGCTGAGGTATCCTCGAATTCGAGGGACGAGGCTTATTCTGCAAAAACACAAAGGCAACAGGCAACAGGCAACAGGCAACAAGGCAACAGAGAGGTTACCCCAAAAGAGTGCGTGTGTGCAACAATCACGTGATTCAATTCAGATATTTATCTTTTAATTAGTTATTCTAATTCAATTAATGAGTTGCACTCCCTAAATTACTAACCACGCAGTATATAAAGCAATAAAGGGAAGGGGGAAAATGAAACCAGCGGAGGAGAGGGGAATTGTAACCAGCGGATATAAAATAATAGGTCTGAACAAGTAATAATTAAATAGGGTCGAGGTTTTAGGGTTACCGACTATTCGAGCTTTGGCAATTGGCGAACCCTGGAAAGAAAGAAACATGGCAAACAATAAAAAAGGGTGAGTGCATGGCTAATTCAGAGGCGAACATTTCTAACCCTAAAATAAGAAGGTCGAGACAATAATTTGAAATAAGTAATTAAATGAAGGGCACTTAGCTTTTTGCATTTGATCTGATATGGTTGGTTAGAGTCGGAGGAAACCTCGGGGGTAACCCTGAAAAGACAAGGCAGAAAGAGAGGGAGTGAATGTATGCACAGTTCAGAAATATAAGGACAAACCCTAAAATTAAAAAAAGAAACAGAATAGACATCGAATAAATAAAATACTTAGCTTTTGTATTTTGATCGGGCGTGTTATCGGAGTGAACCATGTTGATAACCCTGAAAAGGCAAGGCGAATATTTTAGTGTAGGGCATGATCTTCGTAAACCCTAATTAGGGTACGAATTAAATAAGAAAGTGCAAATGATTTAAATTAATTATTGGTCTTGCGACCTAATTAATTAAATCGAGAAAATCAAACACAAAAGTATTTTTATGAATTTTTGAAAATATAAATAATTAAATATAAATTAAATAAGAAAATAAGTGTATACAATAAAAATAAATATATATGACAAATATTAAATAAGAATGTAAAGACAATTTAAATATGTATATATATATGTGAACTTAAATAAATAATATAAATGTCAAAAGAAAATAAAATAAATAAATTATTAACTATATAAAAAAAAAAGTTTTAAAAAAATAACATATATAATAGTTTTATATAATAAAGTAAAAAAAACAATTAAAAGTAATGTATATTAATATATAAATAAAATAGTTTATATAATAATAAATGAATAATAAAAATAAAAGAGAATAGAACTCTTAGCTTGCAATCCAGCGTGGTGCCTGGCTGAGGATCCATGCTGAGGCCTTGCTTCCAGGTGCGTTGGATCTGCATCTCGGGGGATCGAACGGTTCCACTACGAAGGCATATGATGTTCCCTCGGGAGTCAAGGGCACGGGATCTGCAAAGGAACTAGAGCAAACAAATAGACAAAAATTGAAGCACGACGCAGGGATCGAACCCAGGTCGTCTTTGTTAACAGCAAGCGCGCTTTGCCACCACGCCAGGATCAATTCGCTGTTAAGGATTTCTCTTCCGTAAATTAAAAAAATAAACAAGTTAACAAATTTAAATCAGAATGGAACGCGCGCCCTGGATCCTGCTTCATCTTCCTCGCGACGCCGTAACCCCTGCAATCCTCAAAGTCACACAAATATGCAAGATAAATTTATATCAAGACCATGGATCGATTGGAATTGAGCTTCCGAACACAATGGTACCCTCTGTTTCGCCCAATTTTGGTTATTTAGGAAAATCCCAATTCCGAACTAAGAACCCTAGCCATGGTGGAATCGTTAAACCGCAAGAGAAATCAAATTAAATCATCCAGAAAGTTTTAAAACAACATTTTAAACACGATTATGCAACCAAATCTCATTCATGATGCATAAATCATAGAAATCGAATTCAAGAAAACCTTGCTCTTTCGTGAGTGTATGCTTGCGATTCGGTATGCTTCAATTGAAGGTGATGATTGCAATTGCTTCAGAGATGATTTATGAACACGATTCAACCTCCAAAACCCTTTGAACCTGATCCAATCTCCAAAATCGAATTCTCTCTTTTCTTTGAGTTTTTAAGCGCGGCAACTGTGATTCTGTTACCAAAATCCTCCCTTTTTCATCTGCAGCCCTTTAAGTATATATGGAGACTCAATTAGGTCACTAGAATTGAGTAGAATCTTATTGAATCCAATCATTGAACTTTGATTGTAAATCAATCTTGAACTTTCTAATTTGGATCCAATTTCCATCTTTTTCTTCCAAATCTCCCTTGTACGAATTTTTAAATCAAATATGTGAGATTTGGGCACTTGATATGATTGGAAAACAAATTCCATGAATAATATCTAATTACTTCATATTTATTTCATTTATTTAATATTTAAAAGAATAAAAATTCAAATAAATAAAAATAAAAGTCATAAAAATAAAATAATTGCTTTAGAAGTCTTTATTCAGCTCATGGACATGTTTGAAATTCAAGAACTTGGCCCAATAGTCCAAAACATCACAATTCAACACTTTGCCTTTTGTATATTTCCACAAAATTGTCCAACTTTAGCAATCCATAACTCTCTCAATAATGATCAAACAAACATGTTCTAGGATTTTTTAGAGAGCTTAAAGAGTCCTTTAAAATCTCCTTTTGGTTTCATCTCAATTGAGTCTACCATGTTCAAGTTACGATCTTTGAGAAAAAAATGACTTTTTGCGATCTTTTAGAAGGACCTGTAATGTTTTGACTCATATCTCCCAAATGGTGCATTTTTAGACTTGGCATGTGAGAGACAAATTTGTAGAGAATTCAATTTCCTTCAAATTGAGCTTTGAGTGAAAAATTTCTGATGTTCCATGTGAAAGTTATGACTGGTCAAAGTTCAGTTGACTTTCTCCTATGAAATCCTAATTTAGAAACTTTGGTTTTTGATGATTTCTGAGTTTTCCTTGATGAATCATGATCAACCTTTGATCAAATGATGAATATAACATTGAAATGATGATGTTGACCAAAAATCAAGGGTTTTGACTGTACTTTGACCACAGTTGACTGTTAGGTCAAACTAGTCGATCGCTGACTATTTGAGCTGTTGATTGAGTATTCTGAAGAATCAGAGCTTGAAACTTGTCATGAGAATATTATAAGGCATATGAGAGACCCTGAGGTCCCCTCGAGGTGTCAGAACCTGATTTTTCTTTGAGAGGAGCAAAACCCTAGTTAGAGGGTTGTTGTTTAGGAGAGAGACTGCATGCTTTCTTCTTGTATATCTTTGAGCATTTGAAGATCATATGAGTCAAAATATTTGAACTAGGGTGGGCAAATTTTGGGGTATGACACCTGCTCTAATTCATAAGAAGTTGGTTCAACCAAGGTCACCACCTCCTGTTCCAGAGAAACTCCCTTGGTGGTACAAGGCTGATGCCACTTGCGCTTTTCATCAGAATGCTCCTGGGCATGACTTAGAGAATTGCTGGCCTTTGAAGAATGAAGTTCAGAGATTGGTTCGTTCTGGAATGCTTTCTTTCCGTGATATTGGCCCTAATGTGAAGAACAATTCGTTGCCAACTCATGAAGCGTCTGCTGTGAATATGGTGTATGGGTGCCCTAGGAAGTATAAGATTTACCGTGTGGAACACATCAGAGGATCATTGGTAGAGATGCATGCCACTCTGTGTAAATACAGTCATTATGAGCATAATCACGTTGCTTGTAGGATCGGTTCAGTTAATCCTCGAGGATGTTATATTGTGAGAAGAGATTTGCAAGAGATGATAGACCAAAGGCTCATTGAGATTCTGAGGGATAGAGATGAAGATGATGTCAATGTGATTGAACCATGCTTTGAAATCCCGGAATGTGTAGAGATTGGTTATTATGGCAAAGTTGCTGTAGAACCTCTTGTGATATGTTTGCCTGGATCTGTACCTTATAGTTCTGACAAAGTTGTACCCTACAGATACAATGCCACCATGCTGGAAGCTGGAAAAGAGGTTGAGATTAAGCCTCTATCTTCTGTTGAGAATATAGCAGACGTTAGTAGAGTGACTAGAAGTGGACGAGTTTTTACTCAGCCCCAAACAGTTGTGGATGTCCAGAGGAATCCTACTCAAAGTGCCTGTGAACAATAATGATGCGACAAAAGTGAATGTTGGATCATCTTCAGGAAAGGAGATGGATGAGATTTTGAAGCTTATCAAGATGAGTGATTATAAGATCGTGGATCAGCTACACCGTACTCCGTATAAGATCTCTATAATGGAGTTGCTGACGAGCTCTCCTGCCCATAGGGATTCTTTGATGAAAATACTTGACCAAGCCTTTGTGGATCATGATGTGACGCTGGATCAGTTTAATGGGGTTGTGAGTAATATCACTGCATGTAACAATTTGAGCTTCAGTGATGAAGATTTGCCTGAGGAAGGGAGGAATCATAATTTGGCTTTGCACATCTCTGTCAGTTGCAAAGAGGACTCAATGTCTAATGTGTTGATTGATACTGGATCATCTCTGAATGTCATGCCAAAATCCATTCTTGCTAAGTTGTCTTATGGTGGGACACCAATGAGATTTAGTAATGTGATTGTCAAGGCTTTTGATGGATCGAAGAAATCAGTGGTTGGAAAGGTTGATTTGCCTATTGGTATTGGACCATTTGTATTCAAGATTACTTTTCAAGTGATGGACATTTTCCCTGCATACAGTTGTTTATTGGGACGCCCATGGATCCATGAGGCTGGGGCATTTACTTCGTCTCTCCACCAAAAGTTGAAATTTGTGAAAGATGGAATGATGGTTATTGTGAATGGAGAACAAGCTTTGTTGATTAGTCATCTCTCTTCATTCCGTACCATAGAAGCTGATGAAGTGGTCATTGGAACTGCATTCCAAGCCCTGTCTATTAATGATGAATTGAAAAAGGATGAAGCTTCCATTGCCTCCTTCAAAGATGCTCAACTGGTGGTTCAGAATGGACATTCAAGAGTCTGAGGACAAGTGGTGAGTCTGCAAGAGAACAAGAATAGAGCTGGTCTGGGATTTTCTGCTTCAGACAAGTCTGTGATGAAGCCGGAATCTGCTTTTCGTCCTTATCAGGAGACGTTCCATAGTGCTGGGTTTCTACATCCGACTCTTCCAGAAGTGAACGCTATTATTGAAGATAAACCAGAGCCAGAAGTGCCAAAATTTGTGACCCATGGAAAGATGATTAAGAACTGGATCACCATTGACATTCTTGAGTGTACTCATGCTTCAAAGTAATTTGCTTTTATGTTTTTCAAAAATCCTTTCATTCTGCCCAAGATGAAAGTGAAGTTTGTTGGGGCTATTTTCTGTTTGTTTTAAACATTAAAATCATCAATAAATGTCATTTTGTTTCTGCATATACATTCTTTTTATCTTTTTGCTTTTTCTGGAAAGTGGTAACACAAAAAACCTTAAAAAATGTTTTCATTTGCCATAATCTGCACGATTACATGTTTGCATATATCTTTCCTTTTTTCTGAAATAATAATCATTTGTGCAGATTAATCAATAAAACCGTTGAAAGTAATGACCCTGCACCCTCTCCTAACTTCGAGTGTCCTGTGTATGAGGCGGAAGAAGAGAGTGATGAATGTATTCCTGATGAGATTTCCCGATTGCTTGAGCACGAGGAAGACACCATTCAACCATATAAAGAGCCGTTAGAAGTCATCAACTTGGGTTCTAAGAAGATAAGAAGGAAGTCAAGATTGGGGCATTGCTTAGTCAAGATGTTAAGAAGAGGATGGTAGAGCTTCTTAAAGAGTATGTTGACATTTTTGCGTGGTCCTACCAAGACATGCCTGGGTTGGACACAGATATTGTGGAGCATCGTTTGCCGTTGAAACCTGAATGTCCTCCTGTCAAGCAAAAGCTAGGAAGAAGTCATCCTGATATGGCAGAAAAGATTAAGAATGAGGTTTTGAAGCAGATAGACGCGGGTTTCCTTGTCACTTCTGTGTATCCTCAATGGATTGCTAATATTGTGCCTGTTCCGAAGAAAGACGAAAAAGTTCGCATGTGCGTTGATTATAGAGATTTGAACAAAGCCAGTCCGAAAGATGATTTTCCTCTACCTCACATTGATATGTTGGTAGATAGCACGGCAAAGTTTGAGGTTTTCTCCTTTATGGATGGTTTTTCAGGATATAATCAGATTAAGATGGCACCTGAAGACATGGAAAAGACAACCTTTATTACGCCATGGGGGACATTCTGTTACAAAGTAATGCCTTTTGGGCTGAAGAATGCTAGCGCGACGTATCAGAGGGCCATGACCACTCTTTTCCATGATATGATGCACAAAGAAATTGAGGTTTATGTGGATGACATGATTGCCAAGTCTCAGTCAGAGGAAGGGCACATGGAGGATCTTTTGAAGTTGTTTCAGCGTTTGAGAAAGTATTGTCTCCGCCTAAATCCAAACAAATGTACTTTTGGTGTCCGTTCTGGAAAATTATTGGGTTTTATTGTCAGTCAGAGAGGAATTGAAGTAGATCCTGATAAAGTCAAAGCAATTTAGGAAATGCCAGCACCAAAGACTGAGAAACAAGTGAGAGGTTTCCTCGGACGTTTGAATTATATCTCCAGGTTCATTTCCAATATGACTGCTACCTGTGAGCCAATCTTTAAGTTGTTAAAGAAAAATCAGGGATGTGTGTGGAATGAAGATTGTCAAAAAGCTTTTGACAACATCAAAGAATATCTGCTTGAACCTCCCATTTTGCTCCCTCCAGCTGAGGGAAGGCCTTTGATTATGTACCTCACAGTGCTTGAAAATTCAATGGGATGTGTGTTGGGACAGCATGACGAGTCTGGTCGAAAAGAGTATGCAATATACTACCTTAGCAAAAAGTTTACCGAGTGCGAAACAAGATACTCGCTGCTTGAGAAAACTTGTTGTGCTTTGGTGTGAGCTGCTCGCCGACTAAGACAGTATATGTTGAACCACACCACCCTATTGATTTCCAAAATGGATCCAATTAAGTATGTATTTGAGAAACCTGCATTAACTGGAAGGATCGCTCGCTGGCAAATGTTGTTATCAGAATATGATATTGAATACCGAGCTCAGAAAGCTGTAAAAGGAAGTGTGTTGGCGGAGTACCTCGCTCACCAACCAATTGATGATCATCAATCTATCAGAATGGACTTCCCAGATGAAGATATATTGTATTTGAGATCTCAAGATTGGGATGAACCATTGCCAGAAGAAGGACCAGATCCTGAATCCAAGTGGGGTTTAATTTTTGATGGAGCTTCTAATGTTCATGGCCATGGTATTGGCGCTATTAGTATCACTCCGCATGGGTCACATGTACCTTTCACTGCAAGGATATGTTTTGACTGTACAAACAATATTGCTGAGTATGAAGCTTGCATCATGGGACTTGAAGAGGCCATTAATCTGAGAATTAAGATTCTTGATGTTTATGGAGATTTTGCGCTTGTGATTAATCAGATTAAAGGAGAATGGGAAACTCGTCATCTTGGTTTGATCCCTTACAAAGATTACGCCAGAAGGCTGTTGACGTTCTTTAACAAAGTTGAATTCCACCACATCCCTCGAGACGAGAATCAGATGGCTGATGCCTTAGCCACATTGTCCTCCATGTACAAAGTGAATTTTCATAATGAGGAACCTCAGATTACAATCAGACGTCTTGATAGACCTGCTCATGTATTTGCAGTTGAGGAATCAATAGATGAAAAGCCTTGGTATTTCGATATTAAGCACTTCCTTCAGACTCAAGAATACCCACTTGGGGCATCAAATAAGGATAAGAAAACTTTGAGGAGACTGGCTGGTAGTTTCTTCATCAATGCTGATGTTTTGTATAAAAGGAATTATGACATGGTTTTGCTCAGATGCGTGGATAGACACGAAGCAGACATGTTGATGCATGAAATTCATGAAGGATCTTTTGGTACCCATGCCAATGGACATTCGATGGCTAAAAAGATGCTTAGAGCAGGTTACTATTGGCTTACAATGGAATCTGATTGCTACAAGTTTGTAAAGAAGTGTCACAAGTGTCAAGTGTATGCTGACAAGATTCATGTGCCTCCGACACTTCTCAATGTTATTTCTTCTCCATGGCCTTTCTCTATGTGGGGTATCGATATGATTGGCATGATTGAACCCAAGGCTTCGAACGGACATAGATTCATCCTGGTAGCAATCGATTACTTTACCAAGTGGGTAGAAGCTGCTTCATATGCTAATGTGACAAAGCAAGTTGTAGTCAGATTTATCAAGAACAACATCATCTGCAGATATGGTGTACCGAGCAAGATCATTACTGATAATGGCTCGAATCTGAATAACAGTATGATGAGAGAACTGTGTGAAAGTTTTAAAATTGAACATCACAACTCTTTGCCTTATAGGCCAAAGATGAATGGAGCTGTTGAAGCAGCAAACAAGAATATTAAGAAGATTGTGCAAAAGATGGTTGTTACGTACAAGGACTGGCATGAGATGCTCCCATTTGCTTTGCATGGGTACCGTACATCTGTTCATACTTCAACAGGGGCAACTCCCTTTTCTTTGGTTTATGGTATGGAAGCAGTGCTCCCTATTGAGGTTGAGATTCCATCGTTGAGAATTTTAATGGAAACCAAGTTATCTGAGGCTGAGTGGTGTCAGAGCAGGTTTGATCAATTGAATTTGATAGAAGAAAAGAGAATGACGGCTTTATGCCATGGTCAGCTATACCAGAAAAGAATGAAGAAAGCTTTTGATAAGAAGGTCCGACCTCGTGTATTCAGAGAAGGCGACCTCGTGCTCAAAAGGATCTTGTCTTTCACCTCCGATTCAAGGGGCAAGTGGACTCCTAATTTTGAAGGACCATATGTTGTTAAGAAAGCCTTCTCTGGTGGTGCATTAATTCTTGCAACTATGGATGGAGAGGAGCTTCCACGTCCCGTGAATGCTGATGTAGTCAAGAAATACTTCGCCTAAAAAATAATAAAAGAACAGCTCGCTAAGTTGAAAACCCGAAAGGGCGGCTTAGGCAAAAAAGAGCGTCTCGGTGGATTGAAAACCCGAAAGGGCGGTCCAGGCAAAAATTAGGGACATAAACAGAATAAAATACCCGGTGGACTGAAAACCCGAAAGGGCGGTCCAGGCAAAAGTTAGGGATTCATGGAAAGTAACTACATCAGACAAGACTTGATCATCAACAGTCATCTGTTTATCATGAAGAAGTTCAACACATTTCAACGGAAGCCTTTGCTTAGGAATTCCAAGTTGAGAGAGAGGATAGGGTCATTACATTTCAATGTACCTTTTCCACAAAATTACCACTTTCCAAACTTTGTAATCATCTATGAGGTCTTGCCTTTTGCAAGCTACCATTCTATTAAAAAAGTTTGAGCCTTTACCCTTTATTGGCAATCTTATTTCTTTCATATCTCTCAAAATTTCATTTATTGTTGATAGTAATTTTTGAAACAAAAAGAAAATTGATCTCAACAAAATCCTTTTTTGAAAAATATAAAAGAAGTTTTGTTTGATTCATGAGTGCATTACAAGGAATGGATATGTTGATGTATTCATATGCAAAAGGGGAAGAATATAGCCCACTTAATGTACTTTTGGCCTGGTTCGAAGATGATGTAGAACTCGGTTATTTTGTTTTCTCAGCTCCAAGGTTTCCTCAGTGTTGGGTAGCATTTATTCTGATGCCATCAAAAGATTGTTATAAGCAGTTTCTGCTCTGGTGTTCTGGTTGAGACATGCTTGATTATGTTATCCTCGTACTCTATCTCTTGAGTTACTCCTTGTGCTAAGTTTTGGCAACATATGCATCATTAACATGCATCAAAAATAGTCATACATTCACATTTGCTATCATGAAGTTTACTGTCAAACAGATTGCTCTTTCATTTAGAGTGTCTTAAGCAGAAAAAGCTCACTTTCCTTGAAAATCCCTACTGAATTTGCTTCTAGGTGGATAATATGTTTCAGTTATTCTGTTCAGATGTCTACGAACAGAAGACCAGTGAGTTTTTCCCTCACTTGGTCCAGTCTTTTTGGGGCAGCTTCTTTCCATTTGGTCATGGATTGAATTTTGGCTGCTGGACGATGAATATTGAGATTATGCATTTGTGTTTGCATCCTCAAATCATTGAAAAAAAATATTATTGATTGCTCTTCACCATCAGTGATACGAAGAGGCATCTCTTTCTACCTCCAGTGGGACGTTGGTAGTTCACCTTCAGTGGAACGTTGGTGTATTTTGTTATCTTCATCGTCAGTGGTACGTCGATGTATTTCTCTTCAATACCTTCAGTGGAACGTCGGTATGTGTTATCGTCAGTGGTACGGCGGTACATCTCTTTCATCGTCAGTGGTACGTCGATGAATTATCTATTTTTATATCATCAGTGGTACGGTGGTATATCTCTTCAATACCTTCAGTGGAACGTTGGTATGTATTATCGTTAGTGGTACGGCGATACATCTCTTTCTACCTCCAGAGGGACGTTGGTAGTTCACCTTCAGTGGAATGTGGGTGTATTTTGTTATATCTTCATCGTCAGTGGTACGTCGATGCATTTCTATTCATATCATCAGTGGAACGATGGTGTGTTCTCTGTTAACGAAGAATAAGTATTCTGATTCCCCAGTGAAAGAGGATGTCCCTTTTTCTCATCCCTAGTGAAAGATGATGCTTTGACCTCTCTGGTGCGAAATGCCTTCCTCAGTGAAGTTCCCTTCCTCAGCAGAGTTTCGTCTCTCCAACAAATCCTTATCTTCCCCAGTGGAATTCTTCCCACAAAGACATTTTGTGTTCCCAGTGGATTTCCTTTGCATCCCCAGTGTTGCTATGTTTCATCATCATATGCATTCATTAAACCTTTGCATTGCATCTTAGGATCAAAAATTGTGTGTTTTATATATTTAAGTCTCTTCAATCTCGTCAAAACGAAGATTTGCAATCATCGTACCTCCGGATCGAAGAAACTTAAATAGGAACATCTGTCATACCCCAATTTTTGACCCTAAGATCATATATCATTCATATCCCAATCATTAATCAAGAGCTTCACTTGGAAGTTTTGTTTGTGGTGTTGCACTCACCTCATCAATAAGAGGGACCGTCAAGCGCCAATGGTTGTTTATCTTGTATGCATATTATACTAACCCAAATACCAAATATATTGCTTTGTTTCTTTGTAGGCTTTTGTTTTGTAGGTACCAAGCCAAGACATGCAATAAACAAGGCATTTTCCACATTTTGGACTGATGAAATCGATTTCCCTCCTGGGTAAATCGATTTCCCTAGTGTATTTTGCGCCAAATTCTCTTCTAGAACAGAGTGAAATCGATTTCACTCCTGGGGGAAATCGATTTCCTTAAGGCGAAATTCAAAAAAAATAGAGAGGAAAGCTTGATTTGATTTTGGCACCTATTTTCTTTGACCATTTTTGTCATTTTACCAATTTTCCACCTCACCAAAATAATTCTCTTCATTATTTCCATTTTAACCTCATTTTACCATTTTTTACCATTTAAATGCCACTTTAATCACCAATTAAACACAAGTTAATTAACCAAGAGCAAATGACCAAATTGCCACTACTCTTGCTCTCATCCTATAAATAGAGGCCACTACTCTCTCATTTCTCAAGCTTGGAGAGCCAAAAAATTGCTTGCAAATTCATTTCTCACCCTTTCCAAAACCCTCACCCAAAGTTCATTTTCATAAGATTAGTGAGATTCACATTGAATCTTGCTAATTTTGAACTAAACCTCCTACATTTCTCTCTTTTCTTTGGTTGTTCATCTCCAAATTTGAAGGATCTATACACTTTGTGCTTGCTCTTGAAGCTACTCCAAGACTTTTGTTCAAGAAGTGGTAATTTGCTAGATCCATGATGTAGATCTTTATTGCTTGTGTTCAATGCATCTTTGATGCTATATTGATGATATTTGCTGGTTTTGTGATGGAAATTTCGTGCTCAAGTTGATGTGTGATCATAAGGTGTTTGTATATTTGTTCAAATCAAGTTTCATGCCTTTAAATGATGTTTTTGCTGAAATTTACACTGATGAAATCGATTTCCTTAAGGCTGAAATCGATTTCCTGCTGAACGTAACTTGCTTTTTTTTGAAAACTGCACTATGGAAATCGATTTCCCCCTGCATGAAATTGATTTCCTGCTGGTAGAATGTGGTTTTTTGCCTTTTTTATGCTTGTTTTGGCTTCCTTCTTCCTCCACTTCATTAATATCATTGGATCTAGGATGTTGATAGGTTTGAAATGACCTAATCCATAATATTAGATGAATGATATTAATGATAGTGTGAGTTGATTATCTTTTGTAAATTTTATTCTTCTTCCTGTTTACGGTGATTTCCGGTAAACAACCGCTAGTCTTCCAAACTATAATAAATATGATTTGGTTACTCGCAGGATCGACTAGATTGATCCTAGGACACATAGTCAAGAAGATTGTTATCAACGTTCATTCGAAACATATTCATTGTTTGTCTTCTTCAATAAGCGTTGTTCGATTAAAGAATAAATAGTCTTGACAATCACTTTGTCATATATAAATGTGACTTCAGCGAAAGGATAAGTAACATAACATAGAAAATTAAAAGGACTATTGAAGCGTAAAGAATCTTAAACTGCAGAAATGTAAAAGACTTTGAAAGTAAATGAAAGTAATTCGAAAGTAAATGACGTTAAAGTAAAGATACAGAAATGTAAATGGCAAGAAGTAAACGAAATGCAGTAATTCTGGAAGGTAATTAAAAGAAGACAAAAGATAATACACATGTATTAAAATGGTGGTGTCATACGTACATTTTCTCAGCGAACTCTTTCTCTTAACGCTTGATACTTGAGTAAATATGTGAGTGATTTGTACAAAATGAACACACAGAAATCTAACATTAAGACTCCTATTTATACTAGTTTCGACCTTAACGGTCCTATACTAATCTGCTGCCACGTTTCTCATAAGAACTTCTAGCGATGCCATCTGTTACTTGGACAGTTACGAAACCGTCTTCGAATTTCAAATCTTCCCGCCTGAGTCCGTCTTCGATGCGTGGCAGTGTATTAAACAAACACTACGAAAAAACACGCTAAGTAGTAATACTTGAATATATTTATAAATTTATCTAAGTCCCCGAAGACACATACTTTTCATCAGCTTTCAGTATTCATTACCTTCATAGCGAACTTAGAAAACTTTACTCTCAAAGCATGACCATCAGTAGCCATTCTTTTATTTTTAAGGGATGGCCATCAGTAACCATCTTTCCTTCGATTTTCTACTTCTTCGAAGGATAAATAATATAAAACGAAATCTTCAGCTAACAAATTGCCCCCAATAAATGCCTGTTTCGAGAGTCAACAGAAATAGGCGTTTCTTGTCATTATAAGATTTCGTTCTTTATTGATCTTTGAGAGTTCCAAGACTGCTGACTAACGTCATACTCATTGATGACCTTATTTCCGAAACGTCTTGTCATTTTCAAAGATGTCTTCTCATAACTTACATTCCCACGTTTTAACCTTACTTCTTGATCATTACTCCTACATACTAGGAGTGAAGCTAACTTTATTCGACCGCCGTTGGATTGAATCATCAGCCGCCACGTGTTCTTTGGATTTTACCCAAAAGATTTAAAAAGGGTTTCCGTTAAACCTTTAAATACTTGGTCTTGCACTTCTATACAACCTTTCATTCCTATTTCTTCATCTTCTTCAAAAAACCAAACATCTTCAATTTCTTCAAAATCTCGCTCTCTTAATCAGAAATTTCTTTATGGCTTCATCTTCAAATGTTCTTCAACCTGCTCTGAAGCTCCAATCAACAACACGGTCTGGGGAACAAGAGCACGTTCAAAACCCTAACACCGAAGAAATACGCGCTATTTACGCTTCCCAGGTAATCATTCCTTTTGAACTTTCTGGAAAATCTCTCACTTTTATGGGTCCATTACCAGGTGAAAACATCCCATCTCTGAATAAATTCTTCCCTGCTTATTACAAGACTAGACCATTAGTTAGCAAAATTAGGATAGATGAAGATGGCTGTTCTCCCTCAGGAAAATCTGCTAACATGGAAGAAACTTCAACTGTAACTCCTTTAGCTTTAGCGAAAATTAGGGTAAACTATATGACCAACTCTGTAAAAGTGTTTAGGTCAATTCCTTTGGCCAAGGATCCTGATTTGTACTATGCCTGGTTAGAAAAAGTAGAGAAACAGAAAGAATCCTTCTGGAAATCGTTAGGAATATACGATTTGATTCAACTGTCAAAGACAGGTTTAGAATACAACCAACCCATGTTAGTAGCAGCGGTTCACTTTTGGGATGCTTCTCACAACACTTTCCATCTCCCCTGTGGAATGGTTACCCCTACTCTTTTTGATGTGGCTGCGATTATAGGACTTCGACCAACTGGCAAAACCTTCGATCCTAACGAAATGGATACTGATACTATTGGTTTTAATGACTCACAAGTCACTTATACTGCATTCATCCAGAAGCATCATATTACCACTGAAACGGCAGTATCCGATGAAGAACATATTGCTTTTCTAGCGCTATGGCTTTCACGATGTGCCTTTTGCTCAAGATCTATTCAAGTTGCAAAGAGATACCTTTGCATGGCTAATCAGTTGCATGCTGGAAAAAAGCTCAACCTCAGCCAACTGCTTTTAGGGTCTCTTTATGAAAACCTCAGCGAAGCTGCAACCCTTACCAAGAATTTCAAATCCGGTAGTTTACTTTATGCTGGCCCTTTCTGGCTATTACAACTGTGGCTTAATGCTATATTCGAAACTCATCTTCCCTTTCGAGGAAACGTCAATGAGGAGGATAGCAAAATCAAAAATCGAACTATAGAAGGGACCAGGTTAGCTTACCTAACTCCAAAAGAAGAAATTGGAAAGCTTCGTGAACACTTCTTGGCGTATTCAATGATGTTTGCCCGGCGTAACCAGTTCGATCCTTCTATGGCCCCCTTTGTACACAGAACAATAGGTCCGGAATGGTTTACTCGAAAATTTCCATCAACATCTCAGGATCAAAAAACTGAGTCTATGGAAATTTGGGAAGCCTTTCTGACTCCAAGGTTATTTTCCCATCGCCTTCGACCATCAAAAGGTCAATGTATTCTCATGTGCTACCAACCAAATTTGGTCTCGAGACAGTTTGGGTTGGTTCAAATAAAACCCAAGTGTTTATATGAGAAAAGAAACCATATGTGTTTCCATACCTTGTACTTGACTGAAGAAGAATGTAAAACAAAAATCAACAAATACGTTGGCACCACCAAACTTCCTCCTGTCTCTTTCGAACCTGCGTTTTATTCTACACCAGAATTTCATCAATGGTGGACGGATTATTATAGCTCCCAAATCTTTGATGCTGAGAGCCTTGCTCAAGAACTAACTGCAGCTTTTACTGATGTGCAGGAGAATTTTCAAAAAGGTACTTCAACTCATATTAAAGAAATCCAAGCTTTTCAAGAATTCTTTGAAACTATCTACAGGCCTGATGATCTTAGTCGGACCGTTCGTGAGGCTGCAGTTATTTTGCGCGAAAAGTTTTCCGCCAAACTGGATAAGTTGAAGTTGCCCTCGTATGTTCGACCAGAACTACGTTATGAAGTGGCTTTCAAACTTAATCCTCCAAAATTCCCTCCACTACCAAGTGCTGATTTTTGTGTGGCTCTAAGTCCTCCTTTCCCAGACTGGTTCGTGTGTGGGAATGCTCTCAAAATTCTTCGAGAGAGTACCAAAAAACGCGCTGAACGAGTGGTTCCGACTAAGCATACCTTGGATACTTTCAAAGGACATCTTCATATAGATCTTAAACATGTTCGTGTCCTGACCCCAATACCTGAAGGTTTGGATTAAGACAATCTTTTCGACTGACTTTTCTTTTCTTTGCTGATATACTGATTTCAGTTTCAACTACAGCTGTTGCACGAAGGAGGAAGATCAAGGAAGCTTCTGCCCAAAAAGATTCTGGGACATCTAAGAGCAATAAACCAAGTGAAAGTGATTCCATCGTTACTGGCCAGAAGCCCACGGTACATACTCATCTCATATTCTTGCTTTTGTACAATCTGTGAGTAGTATCCATCTTACTTATCGTCTATTTGCCAGAGCTCGAAACCCCCAACAGGTTTGAAGCGGAAAGCTTCCTCGACAGCTGCCTCAGATGGCGAAGATAAATCCCTTCCCCAAACTAGACAAGGACACAAGAAGAGACAAAAAGCTGTTACCCCTTCAAGAAAAGGGAAAAGGATAAGCTCCTCTAAAACTGTTTCTCCTGGTGACAAGGCGTCCTCTGAAGAGTCTCCCTTGAAAACTGCTAGTAATGCTTTCGTTGTGGAAAGTCATAATTCAAGTCCAGACAATATCCCAACCAAGGTATTTGGGTTCCACCCCACATATTATCTTGTGATCTTAACCAAATGATTAAACTGACATTTACCTTGTTATTGCAGGAAGACGCTGGCACTGCCACTTCAGGTTTCAAGGACCATGGCTTTACCATTAATGTTGACAAACTTCACGGTAATTGTCAAACTTTAACTTTCGTCAACTAAACCCCTCAAAGGCTTATCTTTATGACTAACTTTGCTCTGTTTAACATAGGTACCTCTCAAAATCAAACTCATGTTCTTTCGCCAGTCTTTGAAGACATTAGGCCAATTGCTACCATATTGCCTAATGAACCAGTCGAAGAAAGTCACTCCACTGACGAATCCCCACCTACTCATCTCAACAAAAATTTGGAAGAAGATCACCCATCCTCAGGCAGCGACAATGTAAACCCCCAAACACATGATAGTGAAGATACTGCGTCGGAGCAAGATGCTATGGAAGAGATTTCTCAACCAGAAAAACAAGGTCCTCAAGGGACTTCGACCCTTGATACGAAAACCATTCCTGAGACAACTTCGACACTTGCCCCCGTGAAGCCTACTCCTTTGGAGCTGGAACAATTTAAGCAAACTGATCCTCTTAGTTTCTTAAAGGCCATCATGGATGTGAATACTTCTTCGCCTTCGGAACTTAATGTCTCTCCAGCTGCAACTGTAGAATCTAGTGATAAAGAAGATATTCCTAGCCTCCTCCGACAAATAAAAGAGAGATTTTTTGGGGTCAATCTTGTAGACGTCCTCAACCGGGAACCTATTAAGAGTCACAACTTAAATCAACTTCTAAAGAAGGTAGATTTGTTTCAAGTTTCCACAGAAGTTTCAGAGGTAATTGTTCTGTTAGGCTCTCTACTCGAGCAACTCCAGGCCAACATTCTTCGAAAGCAAAATGTCGAAAAAGAGCTATCTGAGACAATGGCCTCTCATGATTCTTCATGGAACTCTGCTGTGGACGCAACGAAGCAAGGTGAGGCCCTCAAGCTTAAACATTCAGAAAATCAGAAGGCCTTTGATGATTATGAGAAAAGCATCAACTCCTGGAAACAAGAGATAAAGGCACTCGAGGACAAGATAAAAGAAGCTGAACGCTGTCAGGCAGCCATACAAAAATCCAACCAACAGGATTTGCTCGAAGTGGTGCAGTCGGGAATTAAACATTTTGAGACTGCACAAAAATTAGTGCCAGAGATCGAAAGATTGAAGAAACAACGGGCACTAATTGAGCTTCGTATGTCTTCGTGGGAGACTCAATACTTGAAGATCAAAAAGGATCTCCCTGAGGATTTCAACTAGCTGTTTCCAATCCTGTTATTCGTTGCATTTTCGTTTTGTAATCGAAACTATTGTAGAAACATCTATTTGTATGCTTGACTTCTATTTTCTTCGTTCATATCTACTAACTCATTCATCATTAACTCCCAGTATACATTGGGAGGAATGTCTGCTTGTCTTTGTATTCTTACCGATTGCAAACATATCTCAATTGGGAGTACTGCATCATGTCCAAACGTCAACTGGAAAGGAGTTGTATTTGTAGCTTCTTTTGGGGATGTCCGACAAGCCCAGAGCGCTTGATCTAAAGTCTTATGCCAATTCTTAGGTTTCTTTCCCACATGTTTCTTAATAAGGCCAATTATTATTTTGTTTGCTGCTTCAACCTGTCCGTTTGCTTGGGCGTAATAAGGTGTAGAAGTAAATAACTTGAAACCTATTTCTCTGGCAAAGTCTTGCATTTTTCGTCCAGTAAAGACTGATCCCTGATCAGTTGTTATACTTTCTGGGATTCCAAACCTGTATATAATGTGTTTTTGAATAAACTCAATCACAGCCTCTTGGTCCACATTTGCCAGTGGTATTGCTTCGACCCATTTTGTGAAATAGTCTATTCCTACCAAAATGTACCTTTGACCTTTAGATGACTTGGGGTGAATTTCTCCAATCAAATCTAATGCCCATCCCCTGAAAGGCCATGGTTTTACTATCGTACTTAATTCGTTTGCTGGAGCGTGTTGGATACCTGCATGTTCTTGGCACTCTTGGCACCCTTTCGCAAACTCTATGCAATCCTTTAACATCGAAGGCCAATACATCCCATAACGAAACAAGAGCCATTTCATTTTGTGCCCTGCTTGATGTGCACCACATGCCCCGCTATGTACGTTCGACAGAGCTAAATATGCTTCTGCTTCACCCAAGCATTTCAACAATACCCCTTCAGGAGTTTTCTTGAATAATTCATTTCCCATCAAAAAATATGACAATGCTCTATACTTGATTCTCCTGTCTGTATCCGTCGAAGGGTTTTTTAGGTAGCTAATAATTGGACTCCTCCAATCTGTGTCTGCCAACGAGTCTATATTTAGTACTTCGAATTGTTCTTTGTTGGCATAACCCAATTGTGAGTTCTCTAGATCACTTGGCGAAAGTTTAGTAAACATTGCTCTTCCTCTTACTTCAATCAATTCCTCCAACTTTTCTTTTGATACTTTATATCCTGAAGCTAATTGTGCCAAGTCATTTGCTTCCTGGTTATTCACCCTTGATACGTGTTTTAATTCCACATATTCGAATTTCTTGAGTAACCTATTTGCGATGACAAAATACATGATCAAATTCTCTTTGATACACTTGTACTCCTTTGTCAGTTGTTTGATGACCAATTCGGAGTCTCCTTTAATTTCGACTCTGGTTGCCCCCAATTCTAACAAAGCCTCAAGTCCAGCAATTAATGCTTCGTATTCAGCTTCATTGTTGGAGCATAATGGACCTTCGATTTTAAACTTGAGCTTTGTTGGAATTCCATCAGGAGAAATTATCAATATTCCAACCCCAGTACCCTCTCTATGCGTTGAACCATCGAAATATAACTTCCAAGGTTTTAAGTCCACATAATGCTGACGATTCTCAACCACCGCATGGTTGACAATGAAGTCTGACACAATCTGACCTTTCATTGCCTTGAGAGGCTGAAATATTAATGAATATTCAGTAAGGGCCAAAGCCCATTTGCCAATTCGACTATGTAGTATTGGCTTAGATAACATATGTTTAATAACATCATAATGAGATGAAACGTAAACATCAACTGGCTTTATATAATACTTAAGTTTGATACAGGAGAAATACAAACAAAGGCAGAGTTTTTCTATATCAGTATATCTAGTCTCTGCATCATTGAGTACTCTACTTAAGTAATAAATGGCTCTCTCGATGCCGTTTTCATCCTCCTGGGCAAGCATGTTGCCTATTGTTTTATCTGATGCTGAAATGTATAGGCGCATGTGCTTCTTCCCATTTGGGGGAGCCAGAATTGGTGGACAAGTCAAGTATTGCTTTATCTGATCGAAAGCTTCTTGATGTTCAGCACACCATTCGAATTTTCCTTGCTTAAGCCGAAGTAGAGGTGAGAAAGCTTGCGTGCATCCACTCAAGTTAGAGATAAATCTCCTTAAGAAATTTATCTTGCCCAACAATGATTGGAATTCTTTCTTCGTGGATGGGGACTTGGTTTCCCTAATGGCTTTCGTCTTGTTCTGGTTAATTTCTATGCCTTTTTTGTGGACTACGAACCCCAAGAAATCACCTTCCTGCACAAAGAAAGCACATTTAAGGGGATTCATCTTCAAGCCATATTTCCTCATTCTTTCGAATGATTGGCTCAGATGATCGAGATGACTCATACCCGAGGTAGATTTTACCACAATGTCATCTATATACACTTGCATGAATGTTTCTATAAAGTCATGAAATATAGAATTCATTGCTCTTTGATAAGTTGCCCCAGCGTTTTTCAAACCAAAAGGCATTACAACCCATTCGTAAGTGCCTATTGCCCCTGGGCAACGAAATGCTGTCTTGGGTACATCATCTTCTGCTATAAAAATTTGATTGTATCCCGAATATCCATCCAACATACTCAAATACTCAAAACCTGCGGCTGAGTCTACTAGCATTTCTGCTATAGGCATGGGATACTCGTCTTTAGGAGTAGCTGTATTAAGGTCACGAAAGTCTATGCATACTCTTAATGAGCCATTCTTTTTAATTACTGGTACTATATTAGCAATCCACTCAACATACCTTGTAGTTTGGATAAATTTGCACCGTAAGAGTCTTTCGACCTCTGCTTTAATTTTCGAGTGAATCTCTGGCGCGAATCTTCTTGGAGTTTGCTTTATGGGCTTCTTCCCTTCTTTTATTGGTAATTTTAGTTCAACTAAATCCCTTCCTAGACCAGGCATCTCATCATAGTCCCAAGCAAAACAATCTCTGTTTTCTTTCAGCATTTTGATGACCGTTGCTTTCAATTCTGGTTCTAGTTTCGCGCTGATATATGTTATCCTTTTTTGATCATTGTCTCCAAGATTTACTTCTTCAAGTGGATCCTGGGCCAACATCTTTATATTTGGCGCCATTGGGTCTTTTTCGAACCCCAGAGGTTCCTCGTCGTATATTGCATCCAACCTTTGGTTTGGTTCTTCTCTTATGATCTCTTCGTCTGGAGTCGTGTGTTCAGGGAGTTCGAAACTCGCACGTATCTCCAATTCTGTTGTTCCTTCTTTGGTTAAAACTGCATCTATCTTTGTATCTGATAGTTCGGCTTCGAGAGCCGCCTTCCTTTTGTTCTCGGCCACATAGGCCGAAATCTTTTCGAAGAACGAAGACTCAGACATGATTAATGTCATCGTCCTAGCCTGTTGGCCGTACTGTCGGATAATTCTCCAATGGTGCTGTATCTGGTGGACCATCCATGATCTCTCTATCCCATTGGAATCCGTTTGGGTGTAAAGTTAAATAGTACAATGCATTTTTATTTGGTGTATACATTTCTTCTGCAGCATGACAAGGGCCTATGTTCGCCAGGTTCCTGTCGAAGTTGGTTTTGTTCACCTGGTTGACTTCAGCCATGTAGTAACTCTGATCACCTTCGATATTCTCCACTATACCATCTTCTCTCCAAATTGTCACCCTCTGATGCATTGTTGAGGGCACAGCTGCTACCCCATGAATCCATTCCCTACCAAGCAAAAGGTTGTAGTTTGCCTTTGCTGGTATAACCATGAACATGGTTGGCCTGGTAACTGAGCCTACTGTCAAATTGACTTGAACAACTCCCAGTGTTTGCCCTATTTTGCCTTCGTAGTTAGATAAAACCATGTTATGTGGCCTTATATCCGTATCGAACATACCAATTCTTTTTAGCATGTATTGAGGCATTAGGTTCACTGCTGCTCCCCCATCAACTAAGACTTTATTAATGCCAACGTTCTCAATCTTAGCCCTGATATAGAGTGGCTTTAAATGGTTTCGCATACCCTCATCAGGCCTTTCGAAGAAAGCATTCTGTTCTTCTACTGCACCATTATTCAGCACATAGTAACACACAGGTTTGTGTTTTGTCATTTCTTCGATATCAGCCTCTTCACAATCTTCTACTTCAGTTTCCTGATTAAACTCGTGAGGGAGTATGGAAACAACATTGCAATTCAAGTTTATAGATGACACTCCATCAGAATCAAAATCATTTGTCATTCTATCCTCTTCTTTCCAAGAATTTGAACGCATCTTTTCTTCTTCATCCAAGAGTTTTTCAGCTTCGAATAATCTGCGTTCCACCGGAGGTTTGTTTGACTTTGCCCCCTGGTATGGGACTTGGTTGCTACTAGATTCTCCAGCTTCTCTTGGCCTGTATTCCTTCTGAGCCTTTTTTATTCTCTGATGCCTTCTCCACTGGGAACGAGACATAGGATTTTTTCCTTTATAATTCTCCAATCGATACGCCTCTCGATTTGGTCTTTGAAATTGTTTCCTATATGCCATTGCAGTTCTACCACCTTGGTCCCAACTTCGCCATTTGTTGGTTCTGGCATCAGCTTGCACCCACCTATCCTTTGGCGCATCTGCAGGGGTTCTGAAAGTTACCCTTCGAGTTCAGGGGTGTGGGCTACCAGGCCTCTTTGTTGAAGTCCATATGTCGAAACCGTACAGGTTAGGACGCAACCCCTGAGTTTCTTGACTCATGTAGCAATACACACGTTCGAATGATCGTGCTAGCATTTCGTCATAGACTGCCCCACATCTTGGGCAGAGAGCAACTTCAGTGTTTTCTTTGTGGCATCTGACTAAAAATCCTACCAAACTTTCCTCCATCTTTGGGTACAGTTGTAGTAGGGGATTTGGCTCTCTTCCTGGCTGTTCCCACCTTTCGCGTCGAACCTTTTCGAAGTTGGCTTCGACCCTTCGATTCAGCATGATCGAACACCTTGGACACATCCATTGCTTACCACCATTTCTCTCGTGGCAATTCCAGAGATATTCTTTGAGGCTTTCGGTTCTTGGAGGAACTTCGATGTCCCCATTTTGCCTCGTCAGCCATGTCTCTAGTTCTCCAAATTCAGACACTGGTCGTCTTGCGCTGACCATGTTAACCGCTGCTGGAGGAACTTCAGAGATCTGGATTTTCTGGAGTTTCATCCTGAGGTCTTCAGTGGCCTCACTGTTTTCTTCCTTCGATGCTTCAGTTATTTCTGTCTTGGAAGATTCTTCAACATCAGTGTTGAAGACTATTTCACCTTTTAGGCTTTCAGTAGCCTGCTTTCCATTGAACATTGCTTTAGTCTCCACAACTTCAACTTCAGAGGCCTCCACCATGTTGATATCTTCTACCTCGCAGAGGCTAGCGTCAGCAATGTTCAGGGGATTAGTATCGACCCTCATATGACTCTTGGTCTTGTCAGCAAATTTCAACCTTCCATCATTGAGAGCATTTTGAATCAGATCCCTGAAAAGAAAACATTGAGAAGTTTTATGGCCTAAAAACCCATGATATTTACAAAAACCTCTTTTCTTCCGTTGTTCCAACGGAGGAACTTTTGAATTTGGAGGTAGTATCATTTGGCCATCTTTTACTAATAAATCAAATATTTCATCACACTTGGTAATGTCGAAGGTATAAGTTTTCTTAGGGAACCTATCATTCTTATCGTTTTCTACTGGGTTTTTTCCATTGGCAGGATTTAGCAATTTGCAGGCGTAAGGTGGCGCTTCTTTCAATTCAGCTAAGTCTATTTCGACTTCTTCATGGCTATACGAGTCATTGAAAGACTCATCATCAGCGTCCTCGGCTTCGACGTACGCTACTCTCTCTTTCTTATAACTTTTATTCGCCCTAACTTTTTCTGCCTTCAGTCGTTCGACTTGTCGAACCCTGTCTGCTAATTGGGCCATGTCCCTAAGGTATTGGGTATCTAGTTTCTTTCTTATTGAATAATCTAGACCACCCGCAGCCATTTCAACAAGTTCATGTTCTGGGACTGTTGTAAAACACCTTGATTTCAACAAACGGAACCTATTTAAATAATCATCAATTGTTTCTGTGAATTTTCTTTTAACACTGGCCAATTCTTTCAAACTTATCTTAGTTTGACCCATGTAGAATTGCTCATGGAAAAGCCTCTCCAAGTATGCCCATGCGTCTATCGAATTTGGTGGCAAGGTAGTAAACCAAATGAAGGCATTTTTTGTCAGCGAACTAGGGAAATATTTGATCCTTAAATCCTCGTTTCCCGCTAAGTCTCCTGCTTCTGTCAAATATCTCGCAATATGTTCCACCGTTGACTCATTAGTTTCGCCTGAAAATTTTGTAAATTTGGGTACCTTAGTACCCCTAGGCAATTCTGTCTGCATGATATAATCTGATATAGGGGATGTATAGTTTGGACGTCTAAGTCCAGTACTAAGGCCATTATTGGCCATAACCCTTTCTATCATGGCAGTCAAGTTATTTTCTGTAGCCAGATTTTCTCTTCTGACTCTTTGAACAACCTCATCTGGGTGTTCGTTCCTACCCACAATCCTTAATCTGGGTCGATCTTCCTCCGTTTCTTGTCGAACGGGGACGGTTCTTTGATTTGAAGCTTCTAGGTTAATGATTGGAGTTCCTTCGAACATATCTGTTCTTCGTGAGGGGCCTACATCCCTAGTGGCTGTCCTAGATGACGGAACTATGTCTTGTACACGTTCTAAAATGGGCCTCTCTTCTTGATTCGAAGGCTGTTTGTCTTTCCTTTTAGGTGGCGTTATTCCCATGAATTCTGCCATTCGATTCATCTGAGATGATATTTTTTGGAAAGTTTCCATATTTTCTCTATTTGTAGTAGTAACATTTTCCATTAGTGGGCTTAAAACTGAAGTCAATTCTCTGGCCAAAACCCCTACCATATCATGGTTGCTTGCATCCATTTCTTGTCGAAATGCTACTTGGTTATTTGTGGTAAAGTGAGGCATCTGGGTAGAAAAACCAGTGTTATGTGGACTTCGACCCACTGAACTAACATTCGGTGAAAATGTCGCATTGTTAGTTGGGGCATATATAGATCCTGCCCCTCGTACGCCTGTTCCATATGGGTATGGCATTCCATATGAACTATTTGGCCTCCATTCGAAAGCAGAATTCGTGCCTTGACCAGGCAAATTATTTGCAGCATTTGTCGAGGCAAACAATACGTCCTCTGCGCTTGTGGATGAGGGTGCGGTTGTCGACACTGAAACTGGAATAGTCCCTGAAAGCCCTGTATTATTTTCAGGCAAAGCCTGGAAATTATCTGCAGGTCTCGATCCATTTGGACCCGTTGCATCACGTGTTCCTTGAACAGAAGTCGAATTTGCCGCTCCTGATCCTGAACCTTGTGGGGGATCTCGATCACCCCCTACACTGGCCGTAACGACCATTTTCTTGTTGTACCTTCGTTTGGGAATCGGTTGTGCACTGTTCTTTAATTTACCGTTCCTAAGGTTCATACAAGATCTTGATATTGTCTAGACAAAAATAAAGCAATTGATTAAAACAATCTGCTTGACACTGTCCCACTGGGCGTGCCAATTTGTTTACGGTGATTTCCAGTAAACAACCGCTAGTCTTCCAAACTATAATAAATATGATTTGGTTACTCGCAGGATCGACTAGATTGATCCTAGGACACATAGTCAACAAGATTGTTATCAACGTTCATTCGAAACATATTCATTGTTTGTCTTCTTCAATAAGCGTTGTTCGATTAAAGAATAAATAGTCTTGACAATCACTTTGTCATATATAAATGTGACTTCAGCGAAAGGATAAGTAACATAACATAGAAAATTAAAAGGACTATTGAAGCGTAAAGAATCTTAAACTGCAGAAATGTAAAAGACTTTGAAAGTAAATGAAAGTAATTCGAAAGTAAATGACGTTAAAGTAAAGATACAGAAATGTAAATGGCAAGAAGTAAACGAAATGCAGTAATTCTGGAAGGTAATTAAAAGAAGACAAAAGATAATACACATGTATTAAAATGGTGGTGTCATACGTACATTTTCTCAGCGAACTCTTTCTCTTAACGCTTGATACTTGAGTAAATATGTGAGCGATTTGTACAAAATGAACACACAGAAATCTAACATTAAGACTCCTATTTATACTAGTTTCGACCTTAACGGTCCTATACTAATCTGCTGCCACGTTTCTCATAAGAACTTCTAGCGATGCCATCTGTTACTTGGACAGTTACGAAACCGTCTTCGAATTTCAAATCTTCCCGCCTGAGTCCGTCTTCGATGCGTGGCAGTGTATTAAACAAACACTACGAAAAAACACGCTAAGTAGTAATACTTGAATATATTTATAAATTTATCTAAGTCCCCGAAGACACATACTTTTCATCAGCTTTCAGTATTCATTACCTTCATAGCGAACTTAGAAAACTTTACTCTCGAAGCATGACCATCAGTAGCCATTCTTTTATTTTTAAGGGATGGCCATCAGTAACCATCTTTCCTTCGATTTTCTACTTCTTCGAAGGATAAATAATATAAAACGAAATCTTCAGCTAACACTTCCTCCATTTCATTAATATCATTGGATCTAGGATGTTGATAGGTTTGAAAGGACCAAATCCATAATATTAGATGAATGATATTAATGATAGTGTGAGTTGATTTTACTTTATGCATTTTATCTTCTTCTTCTCTTTTTTTCTTTTTGATCGATGAAAGTCTTAATACTTTGAGAATTCTTATGGATTCTTAGTAAAGACTAGATCGTTACCTATTTTCTTTTCGTGCGGTATTGCTTTTGGAGAATGATCTACATATTATTTCTCTCGCATGCATTATCACATAAAGTTTTGACCGGCCTTGTTGTAGGGTGATTTCTACATAAATCACTTGGCGATCTGCTTAACATAGCGCAACATTTCGTGTCCCGAATAAAAAAGATCAAATATGGAAGAGAATTGTATGCGGTTGATTTAAGACTTATGGAGGTTTATTGTGTAGTCGCTATGATTTTATCAAGCTTCTGATAAATTTCTATTGAATTTAAATCCGAGAACATCCTTCACTCACCATCGATCTTCATTACTAACTTTGATAACATACTTGACAAGTTTCAAGATGGTTATCTTTAACATCTAACAATTGACTTTAATTTCCGCACTTTACTATACCGTTCTTTATATTTCTCACTTTATTGCTTTATTTTATCATTTCATCATATTTACATTCCGCTATTTTTCCTTTGTCCATTTGGACGTTTATATTCCGCTATTTTCTCTTTGTCCATTTGGACGCTATGTTTATGCTTCCGCTATTTTTCTTTTGTCCACTTGGACCATACTTTATTTTTATGCTAAAACACTAATAAATAACAAAAATCTAAAAAACTCTTAAGGCTCTTTTGGACTATTGGTTACTATCCCTAGCATTTTGGAGATTCGGACTTATGGACTTAGGACCTCTGGACCCTCATTCTGTTATTACTCTGTGATTGTTCTGTCTGTCTGGCATTAGATTGTTGTCTGTTTATGTGTGCAGGTATTTCCTTGAAAGCCCTTGATGGTTAATTCCAAGGCATTGAGATAAGGATTTTACCCGAAAACAGCCGTTACTCTGCCCGATTTTTGTCAGAATTTTAATGTGCTTAATGCAAAGTGGTGCTAAGACAATAAGTTCATCTGGATCCCCAAGTGATAATGTTGGTTTAGTATTGATATTCCAAAGGAAGGGAAATCTACCTTGACTCACAATGTCAAGTGTTGGCTTCTTATTTCGGTTAGACCGTTTCTTTCCTTAGCTTTTATTTTACGCAATAGGATAGCCTCTTCATCTCCTCCCACTTCTTAAATTTTCAAAATCTTCTCCCTTTTTCAAAAAACCTTCTTATGTTTGCAAACCTTTTCAAAACCTTTTTCTTAAAAAATATCTTTTGCTCTTAGTGGCTTTTTTCCCCTCTTTTTCTTCAAAGTTTAGACACCGTTAATTGTCGAAACGAGTGGTTATACCCCACGATTTTGAAATTGATTGATATAATGAGATCTTTTCCGCGTGAGAGAGCTAGTGGCATACTCGTCGATTTTATCCGAGTTGGAGCCCTTCTTTCATTTGCGATGCAAAGAACTCGTTTGTTCTCATGCTCAAGATCAATGGCTGAGTATTTCTCTCCAACGACGATAAAGTGTTTATTCGTTTTAAAAATGTTTTCCCTTTAAAGCGGAACTACATTAGCTCTGACTTCTCCATTGCACCGAGGAGGTATGTAGGCACAAGGCTTAACGCTTTGCCGAGCTTATTTTAAAAATAAAACAAACCGTTTTTTAGCACACACGACACAGATTTTCAAAAAGGTTCCTGTGGAGTACCACAGATATGAGGGGTGCTTAATGAAGGATAGAAAAACACTTAGAAAGGGGGGGTTTGAATAAGTGTAGCTTTAAAAACTTGACCGATAAAAATAAATTGCACAGTTATTTTTATCCTGGTTCGTTGTTAACTAAACTACTCCAGTCCACCCCCGCAGAGATGATTTACCTCAACTGAGGATTTAATCCACTAATCGCACGGATTACAATGGTTTTCCACTTAGTCAGCAACTAAGTCTTCCAGAGTCTTCTGATCACACACTGATCACTCCAGGAACAACTGCTTAGATACCCTCTAAGACTTTCTAGAGTATTCTGATCCACACGATCACTCTAGTTACAACCTGCTTAGATAACCTCTAAGACTTCCTAGAGTATTCTGATCCACACGATCACTCTAGTTCCTTACAACTTAATGTAATCTATTCTAAGAGTATTACAATTGCTTCTTAAAAGCTATAATCACAAACTGTGATATTTCTCTTAATGTTTAAGCTTAATCTCACTAATATATTACAACAGCAATGTAGTGAGCTTTGATGAAGATGAAGATTCTGAGCTTTGAATAGAACAGAGTTTCAGCAAGTTAATATAAGTTGTTTTGTTCAGAATCGTTAACCTTGCTTCTCATCAGAACTTCATATATATAGGCGTTGGAGAAGATGACCGTTGAGTGCATTTAATGCTTTGCGTGTTCCGTACAGCATCGCATTTAATGTTATACGCTTTTGTCAACTACCTCGAGCCTTGTTCACGCTGTGTCTACTGACGTTGCCTTTAATAGCTTCTAACGTTCCTTTTGTCAGTCAGCGTAGCCTGCCACTTGTACTTTCTTCTGATCTGATGTTTGTGAATACAACGTTTGAATATCATCAGAGTCAAACAGCTTGGTGCAAAGCATCTTCTGATCTTCTGACCTTGAAGTGCTTCTGAGCGTGATACCATCAGAACTTCAGTGCTTCTGATCTCATGTTCTTCTGATGCTTCCATAGACCCATGTTCTGATTCTGCTTCGACCATCTTCTGATGTCTTGCCAGACCATGTTCTGATGTTGCATGCTGAACCCTTTGAGACAAAGCTTCTGAGCGCTGAATTATGCATACTCTTTATATATTTCTTGAAAAGGAAATTGCATTTGATTAGAGTACCATATTGTCTTAAGCAAAATTCATATTATTGTTATCATCAAAACTAAGATAATTGATCAGAACAAATCTTGTTCTAACAATCTCCCCCTTTTTGATGATGACAAAAACATATATAAATGATATGAATTTGCGATCAGAAAGAGCAGACGGCAAAAGACAAATTACACAGCTATAGCATAAGCATGTGAATATGTCTCCCCCTGAGATTAACAATCTCCCCCTGAGATAAATAATCTCCCCCTGAAATAAATACTCGAAGAACTTTAATAAAAGACTTCCCTGATTACTTCGGTAGAGACGATCACATAAGCTTCTGTCTTCAGAGAATTCATAGCTTCTGACTTCTGCTTCCATTGGACAGCTTCAGAACTTGAATTTCTTTAGATCCCTAGAACATTCACAACTTCTGATTCCTGCTTCCATCTAGGACAGCTTCAGAACTTGAATTTCTTTGATCTTCAGAACATTCACAGCTTCTGATTTCTGCTTCCATTTAGGACAGCTTCAGAACTTGAGTTTTCTGGATCTTTAGAACATTCACAGCTTCTGATTTCTGCTTCCCTTGGATAGCTTCAGAGCTTTGAATTTCTACCAACACTACTTCATGCTAGATTTGTATCAGAACATTGTTGAATGTACCAGAGCATCATCAGAGCATCTCTACATCCTGAAATGTTACAGAACAAAAACTAAACGATAAAAGTCAGCATGAACGAGTCAGAACATAAAATGTATATTAGAACACATGATATGTATCAGAGCCATCTAGGCTAAAATAATGTATCAGAGCAAATAGAATTTTGTCAGAGCAAATAGACAAATTTTGGATCAATTTCTATTATCAGAAATTCTGATCATTCTTCTTTCTTGCTTCTGATTTCTGAAGCTTGACAGCACTCAGCTTGCTTCAGTTTCCATAAGCTTATTCTTTTTACAGAATAACGCTACTTATGGTTTTGCTTCTTGTGTTTTGAAGATTCTCTTCGCTTCTTTATACCTGCAAAACACTTAAACCATATAGAACTTGCAGTTCTTGTTAGTAAATGTGTGGGAGCTTTATCCAGCAACTGATAGATTAATCAAATCATTTATCATTTATTTTCTCCCCCTTTTTGTCATAACATCAAAAAGAATATTTCAAAAGATTCAGATGTATAAAACGACAAATAAAATCACTGGAAAGTAAAAACAAAGAAACTTTTCATTGATAATCAAAAGATATTACATGAGAAGATGTTTAACAAGCAGATGCAACAAGGAAAGAAAACTACTAAGACCAAAGACTAAGACCCTAGCAAGACAAAATCTGCGCCAGCATGTCTTGAACCCTGTCATAATTTGCAGTTTTCCTTGCCATGAAGGAGTGAAACGCATCATTGACTGCTTCTTGGGCTTCCAGGCGAAGGGTCAGGGAGACTTGATTCTGATGCAGATCTTCCACAATCTCTATCAGAAACAACATTCTCAGCAGGTGAAGATGAAGAGATTTCTTTGGAATGGGTTGAGGGAGAGGAGAGGTTAGATGAAGAGGAAGTTGAGTCTTGAAGGTAAAAAAGATGAGGAAGAAGATGGAGATGATGGAGGGCTTTCACCAGGGGGTTGAAACACACGTCTAGAATAGTTTCCAGACAACTTTGCTTCGAATGGATTCACCTTGAGAGGGTCATAGGTGATCTTTATCTTTTTGGGTTTGGAAGAAGATGTTTCAACAGCTTTTCTCTTTTTGTTTTGATCATTTTCATGGTTTCCTGGGCTTGATGAAGAGTTCATGATGGATTTGCAGATAATGAACAGCTAGGATTTGATATGAATGCAAAGAGATAGAGAAAGAAAACAAAGACAGAGTGTAATAGAGAAAATATAAGAGGGAAGGAGAAGCGTTTGAAGAGTATTTAAAAGAAAATAAAACAAATGATGGATAGCATTTAATGTTACGTGACATGAGGAGAGATAATAAAGACAAATGAGGTGACTAGCACAGTTACCTATGGTCGGCGTCCCTTCAACTGCACGCGCGTTTATCCATGAACAGTAAAGACAGGTTTACCATCCCGAGATAAAACGTTACAGCTGTTTTGCTTTAAAAGAGGTTCTGAATCAACTTAGACAATGAAACGTTAGTAATAACCGAATCATAATTTCTAAAAGATTTTAATCAGAACTTCGGAAAAAAAATAATCCACTTTCATTTCAGAAGATACTCATACATAAGAACTTCTCATCTTCTCATTATGGGCATAAATCCATACTGATGTTCTTCAGAATGAACTTAAACCTATCTTCAGCCAGGGGTTTTGTAAAGATATCAGCCCATTGATGGTCTGTATCCACAAAGTTTAAAGATAGAACACCCTTCTGAACATAGTCCCTTATGAAATGATGTTTAATCTCAATATGTTTAGCTTTTGAATGAAGAATAGGATTCTTAGATAAACATATAGCAGAAGTATTATCACAGAATATAGGAATGTTACTCTCATATATCTGATAATCTTCTAGCTGACTCTTCATCCAGAGCATCTGTGTACTGCAACCAGCAGCAGCGACATATTCTGCTTCTGTTGTTGATAGAGCAATAGTTGCTTGCTTCTTGCTATACCAGGAGATCAAATGACTTCCAAGAAATTGGCAACTTCCTGAAGTACTCTTTCTTTCAATTCTGTCTCCAGCATAGTCAGCATCGCAGAATCCTACTAAGTTGTATTCTTTAGATTTTCTGTAAACTAAGCCAACATTAGTAGTACCTTTCAGATACCTTAGAATTCTCTTAACAGCACTTAAATGAGATTCTCTAGGATCTGATTGGAATCTAGCACACAAACAAACACTGAACAGAATGTCAGGTCTAGAAGCAGTCAAATATAGAAGAGATCCAATCATACCTCTGTATAACTTCTGATCTACCTTCTTACTTACCTCATCCTTACCTAGGATGCATGTTGGATGCATAGGAGTTTTGGCTTCTTTGCAGTCTAGAAGATTAAACTTCTTCAGAAGTTCCTTCACATACTTGGTTTGGTGAACATACGTTCCTTCTGATGTTTGATTTATCTGTATTCCAAGGAAATACTTGAGTTCTCCCATCATGCTCATTTCAAACTCAGCCTGCATAGACTCAGCAAACTCCTTTCCAAGTGTAGCATTAGATGTTCCAAAAATAATATCATCTACATATATTTGACAAATTAAAATATCCCTTTTAAAGGTTTTACAAAAGAGAGTAGTGTCCACTTTTCCTCTAGTGAAACCATTATCCAGAAGGAAAGAACTTAAGCGTTCATACCAAGCTCTGGGAGCTTGTTTCAATCCATACAACGATTTCTTTAGTTTAAAAACATGATTAGGAGACATAGAGTCTTCAAAAACAGGAGGTTGATGGACATAAACTTCTTCATCTATATAACCATTTAAGAAGGCACTCTTAACATCCATCTGATAGAGAGTGATGTTATATTGAGTGGCAAATGAAATTAATAGACGAACAGATTCTAACCTGGCCACTGGTGCAAAGGTTTCTGTATAGTCAATCCCTTCTTGCTGACTGTAACCCTGAGCCACCAGTCTGGCTTTGTTCCTTACCACTTCACCTTTCTCACTGAGCTTGTTTCTGAAGACCCATTTTGTACCGATTATATTGAATCCATCTGGTCTAGGAACAAGATCCCAAACATCATTCCTTGTAAACTGATTCAGTTCTTCTTGCATAGCAATTATCCAGTCTGGATCTTCTAGAGCATGATCAACAGAAGTTGGCTCGATCAAAGATACAAGACCTAATTGACAGTCTGCATTGTTCTTAAGGAATGCTCTTGTTCTGATTGGATCATCCTTCTTTCCAAGAATGACATCTTCTGAATGACCAGAGATGAGTCTGGATGATCTTCTGACAGATGGTTCTTCAGAAATGCTTAGATTCTCCAGAGAAGCTGATACTTGATCTTCAGATTCTTTGCTTCTGAGAAGCTTTGCTTCTGATGCGTTGCTTCTTGGCTCAACAACTTCTGATACATCAATATCACAATCTGCAAAATTATCAAACTGCTTTGGTTTTTCAGAACCAAGCTTATCATCAAACCTGATATTGATTGATTCTTCTACCATCAATGTTTCAGTATTGTATATTCTGTAGCCTTTTGAGCGTTCAGAATATCCAAGAAGGAAACATTTTTGTGCTTTGGAATCAAACTTACCAAGATGATCTTTAGTGTTCAGAATAAAGCATACACATCCAAAAGGATGGAAATATGAAATGTTGGGCTTTATATTCTTCCACAATTCATAAGGAGTCTTATTTAGAATAGGTCTGATAGAGATTCTATTCTGAATATAACATGCAGTGTTTATTGCTTCTGCCCAGAAATGCTTAGCCATATTGGTTTCATTGATCATGGTTCTGGCCATTTCTTGCAGAGTCCTATTCTTTCGTTCTACAACTCCATTTTGCTGTGGAGTTCTAGGACAAGAGAAATCATGGGCAATACCATTTTCTTTGAAGAACTTTTCAAAGAATCTTTTCTCAAATTCACCACCATGATCACTTCTAACCTTTATGATTTTACACTCTTTTTCAGATTGAATCTGAATGCAGAAATCAAAGAACACTGAATGAGACTCATCCTTGTGTTTCAAGAATTTTACCCATGTCCAGCGGCTATAATCATCTATGATGACTAATCCATATTTCTTTCCTCTGACAGATGCTGTTTTGACTGGGCCAAACAGATCAATGTGCAAGAGTTCTAATGGCCTTGAGGTAGAAACAACATTCTTGGACTTGAATGCAGGTTTGGAGAAATTGCCCTTCTGACATGCTTCACAAAGAGCATCTGATTTGAATTTCAGATTAGGGAGTCCTCTGACAAGATCCAGTTTGTTAATCTGAGAAATCTTTCTCAAACTAGCATGACCTAATCTTCTGTGCCAGACCCACTGCTCTTCAGAAACAGACATAAGACAAGTCACCTTCTGACTCATAAGATCTTGCAGATCTGTCTTATAAATGTTGTTCTTCCTCTTGCCGGTAAATAGGATTGAGCCATCCTTCTGATTTACAGCCTTGCAAGACTTTTGATTAAAGATTATATCATAACCATTGTCACTCAATTGACTGATAGATAAGAGGTTATGTGTTAATCCTTTTACAAGAAGTACATTTGAAATGGAAGGAGAGTTACCAGACTTTATAGTTCCAGAGCCAATTATCTTGCCCTTCTGATCTCCTCCAAACTTGACTTCTCCTCCAGACTTAAGCACCAGGTCTTGGAACATTGACCTTCTTCCTGTCATGTGTCGTGAGCATCCAGAGTCCAGGTACCATGACATGTTGTGCTTTGTCCTTTTTGTAGCCAAGGATATCTGCAATAGGAATAATCTTATCCTTAGGTACCCACATTTTCTTGGGTCCTTTCTTGTTAGATTTTCTCAAGTTCTGATTGAACTTGGGTTTAACATTGTAAGCAATAGGAGGAACAGCATGATAATTCTTAATGTGAGTTTCATGATATTTCCTAGGTTGTGTCACATGCTTCTTAGTGTGTGTAATGTGAAAACTTTGAGCATGTGAAGTGTGCCTAATATCATGTGAGTGGCCATACTTGAACTGATCATACAATGGCTTGTATGTGATTTTCATCTTATCAACAGGTTCAAGTTTGTATGGGGTTTCACCCTCAAAACCAATGCCGACTCTTTTGTTTCCAGACACAGCATATATCATAGAAGCTAGCTGACTTCTGCCAATACTTCTAGATAAGAACTTCCTGAAACTTAAATCATATTCTTTCAGAATATGGTTTAGACTAGGAGTGGATTTTTCTGAATCAGAAGGAGATCCAACATTATTGGATAATTTTAACAGTTTTTCTTTTAATTCAGAATTCTCCAACTCAAGCTTCTTTGTTTCAAATTCAAATAGCTTTTTCAGCTTTTTGTATTTGAGACTAATCTGAGACTTGTATTCCAGAAGTTCTGTTAGACTGGAAACTAACTCATCTCTAGTAAGTTCAGAAAATACCTCTTCAGAATCTGATTCTGATGTAGATTCTGATCTGTCATCTTCTGTCGCCATCAGCGCACAGTTAGCCTGCTCATCTTCAGAGTCTGAATCATCTTCTGACTCATCCCAGGTTGCCATAAGACCTTTCTTCTTATGAAACTTCTTCTTGGGATTTTCTTTCAGAAGTTTTGGATATTCATTCTTGAAGTGTCCAGGCTCATTGCATTCATAGCACATGACCTTCTTCTTGTCAAATCTTCTGTCATCAGAAGATTCTCCACGTTCAAATTTCTTTGAACTTCTGACGCCTCTGAACTTCCTTTGCTTGTTCTTCCAGAGTTGATTTAGCCTTCTGGAGATCAAGGACAGTTCATCTTCTTCTTCGGATTCTGATTCTTCAGGATCTTCTTCTCTAGCCTGAAAAGCGTTAGTGCATTTCTTGATATTGGATTTTAATGCAATAGACTTACCTTTCTTTTGAGGCTCGTTTGCATCCAGTTCAATTTCATGACTCCTCAGGGCACTGATCAGCTCTTCCAAAGAGACTTCATTTAGATTCTTCGCAATCTTAAATGCAGTCACCATAGGACCCCATCTTCTGGGTAAGCTTCTGATGATCTTCTTTACGTGATCAGCCTTGGTGTATCCCTTGTCAAGAACTCTCAATCCAGCAGTAAGAGTTTGAAATCTTGAAAACATCTTTTCAATGTCTTCATCATCCTCCATCTTGAAGGCTTCATATTTCTGGATTAGAGCAAGAGCTTTAGTCTCCTTGACTTGAGCATTTCCTTCATGACTCATTTTCAAGGACTCATATATGTCATAGGCCGTTTCCCTGTTAGATATCTTCTCATACTCAGCATGAGAGATAGCATTCAGCAAAACAGTTCTGCATTTATGATGATTCCTGAAAAGCTTCTTCTGATCATCACTCATTTCTTGCCTTGTCAGCTTTACGCCACTGGCATTTACCGGATGTTTGTAACCATCCATCAGAAGATCCCATAGATCACCATCTAGACCAAGAAAGTAACTTTCCAGTTTATCTTTCCAGTATTCAAAGTTTTCACCATCAAATACCGGTGGTCTAGTATAACCATTGTTACCGTTGTGTTGCTCAGCAGAGCCAGATGTAGATGTAGACTTTGCAGTTTCATCAGCCATCTTTTACTGAAGCGTTTTTCTCTTCCTGAATCTTTTCTAAACACGGTTAAGTGCTTGCACCTTAGAACCGGCGCTCTGATGCCAATTGAAGGATAGAAAAACACTTAGAAAGGGGGGGTTTGAATAAGTGTAGCTTTAAAAACTTGACCGATAAAAATAAATTGCACAGTTATTTTTATCCTGGTTCGTTGTTAACTAAACTACTCCAGTCCACCCCCGCAGAGATGATTTACCTCAACTGAGGATTTAATCCACTAATCGCACGGATTACAATGGTTTTCCACTTAGTCAGCAACTAAGTCTTCCAGAGTCTTCTGATCACACACTGATCACTCCAGGAACAACTGCTTAGATACCCTCTAAGACTTTCTAGAGTATTCTGATCCACACGATCACTCTAGTTACAACCTGCTTAGATAACCTCTAAGACTTCCTAGAGTATTCTGATCCACACGATCACTCTAGTTCCTTACAACTTAATGTAATCTATTCTAAGAGTATTACAATTGCTTCTTAAAAGCTATAATCACAAACTGTGATATTTCTCTTAATGTTTAAGCTTAATCTCACTAATATATTACAACAGCAATGTAGTGAGCTTTGATGAAGATGAAGATTCTGAGCTTTGAATAGAACAGAGTTTCAGCAAGTTAATATGAGTTGTTTTGTTCAGAATCGTTAACCTTGCTTCTCATCAGAACTTCATATATATAGGCGTTGGAGAAGATGACCGTTGAGTGCATTTAATGCTTTGCGTGTTCCGTACAGCATCGCATTTAATGTTATACGCTTTTGTCAACTACCTCGAGCCTTGTTCACGCTGTGTCTACTGACGTTGCCTTTAATAGCTTCTAACGTTCCTTTTGTCAGTCAGCGTAGCCTGCCACTTGTACTTTCTTCTGATCTGATGTTTGTGAATACAACGTTTGAATATCATCAGAGTCAAACAGCTTGGTGCAAAGCATCTTCTGATCTTCTGACCTTGAAGTGCTTCTGAGCGTGATACCATCAGAACTTCAGTGCTTCTGATCTCATGTTCTTCTGATGCTTCCATAGACCCATGTTCTGATTCTGCTTCGACCATCTTCTGATGTCTTGCCAGACCATGTTCTGATGTTGCATGCTGAACCCTTTGAGACAAAGCTTCTGAGCGCTGAATTATGCATACTCTTTATATATTTCCTGAAAAGGAAATTGCATTTGATTAGAGTACCATATTGTCTTAAGCAAAATTCATATTATTGTTATCATCAAAACTAAGATAATTGATCAGAACAAATCTTGTTCTAACACTTAAAACCTTCCCCTTGTATAATCAACACCCGAACCTGAGTTCTCTTTCTTGTTTAAAAAACAAAACTTTGAGTTTTACGTTCTTTTCCCTTTTCCTTTGAAAAAATAAAGCGCGGTGGTGATTTCAAACAAAATATTGATTCGAGTCAATCCTATGGCTTCGATATCAGATTTTCCCCGCTACAGTAGTAGTGAGATTACATAAGCAGAAAAGGGTAATTTGAAACTAGTGGAAGCATGTGGCGAGATCAATATTCAAGGGTGACTTGAATTTTATCAAGATTATGTATTAGAGTTTCAATATGGTAGAGAGCAGCAAGATGGTTTATGGTTAAATTGGTATCACCACAGTTTAAAGTCAAGGTGGAGATTGTCAAAGTATGTCTTAAAACCCTTGTTGATAAAGAGAAACAAAACATATTTTGAGATTTCCAAAAATCAGGAAGCCAAAATGTAGCGAGAATGTTCGGTTTGGACAGTTACAGATTTCGGGTTTGATCGGTTCGACTTACAGATACTTTATTTAATATTATGATATTGAATATATATTAATTTGGAAATAGTCTAAATTAATCTAAAATATATTGTAAGATATTTATAATATTCTATTCTAATAATTAATGGATTATGTTTTGGGCTTTGTATGTTGGGTTTTAGTAATTATAAATATGTATCTCTTCAGTGTTTTACAGTGTGACAATCTTAAAGTTTATAGCGAAAAGGCTTAGTAAAGGTTTTAGGATATTCTCAAGGGAAAACTTAGAAAGGCAAGAGTTTTGGGAAACTTTTGGAGTTATTTAAGGGGATTGAGAAACACTTGTCCAAATCATTTTAGACTATGTATTTAAGTGAGACTTGGGTTGTTCCAAATACACTTATTCACATATTATTAGACTGGTGTGTGGATATAAATGGTGGGTGGCCAGATCAATAGACTGTGATATCATATTACAATTTGAGTTTAGCCTAACACGTCTCTACAAGTGACCTGATCAAAAGACTTTGATGTCATGTAAGGAATAATATAAATTGTACTATATTATGAATAAAGGTGTTCTTTTTATAGGAGAAAAATACAATCAACCAACTACTTAATTTCATTAAAGAAATAAAGAAAATAAAATAAATCTAAAAAGAATAATAATAAAATAAAATAATATATTATATTTTAATATAAGATACTACTCCTTCTTCTACTTCACCTAGAAGGGTTAAAAGATAAGAATCTACAAAAATCCCTAACCTCCTAGAGCAAAGTTTTTCTCCCCATTTGATTAGTGACAAAGGAGGATGAGGAATAGGAGCAACCAATACTCCAAAAAAAAATAAGAAATAAAATGCTAGGGAACTTACAAGTAAGAAAAACTTGGAGACATTTGCATATTAAAGAAAGCATTTTGAGAAAATAAACAAGATTGGTTTACTCTTATTTATACCCTTCAGATAGGGACTAAAAGACAAAACTAACGGATAAAATTCAAAAGATTGTTGAGACTTTGCATACACTATTAAACTAGCACCATGTCACTAGGGATTACATCATCAAATTCATAATGGAAGTTACGGTTCCCAAGTTATAATTATGGCACGCCCATTCATGATTCAACTTCCTACAAAGTATAAGCTCCCCATGGAAGGTAAAAAAGACAGCGAAGATTACACAGTCACATCATAGTATGATAGTAAAAAAGTAAAGAATACAAAAAATCTAAAAATGTTAGATCAGATTTGAAAGTTAATTCTCATAAAAAATACAATAGCGTGAAGTCCGATACACATGAAGGAAGAAAAATTGGACCACAAAATATGCTTTAGGGGACTACTATTTCAGTCTAGGACCATACCCATTTTATAAAGGTCAAATAGAGAAAATGATGTGAATAACGAAAGACCCAAACGCTCCTTAAAGACGTGATTTGAAAGCATGTGTTCTGCTGATAGGTGTCGTCTAAGAGAAGGTTCTAGAACCTTATTATCAAGGCTTCAGGAAGACCTCAAAGTCAGGTACACCTTTAACCATAAAAACTCCTCACTTTTGACTCTTATTGATTTAAACGTTCAAGTGTTTGTAGAAATTGTAGACATTTCACCCTTTTAATATTATCAAACAATACCAACACGAAGTGGATCATTCACTAGAATTTGCCATCTAATATGGGTATAGATGTCAAAAAAAGTCCTATATGACAAAGCCCCAATAATTAGTCCCCTACTTGGCCCTGTTATTTTAAGCCCCCTATTAAATGAATATTTTTTTTACTCCTTATCTTTATCTCTCTTGTATTTTTATTTTTTTGGGAGTCTAATTATTAGCTTAAATTTTAATTTACTTGGAACAAAAAACTTTAGTTTTTTTCTAAATTATGTATTTTTTTAAAACACAATAAAAAATTAATATTTTTGAAAATTAATTTCAAAAATAAAGAAAAGATTATTTAAATTTTTTATTTTCTTTTAAAATTTAATTTTTGAGAAAAAAATTTATTCGAAAATCAAAAAGCCAATTTTTTCTTAATAAAATATTCAATATTTTTTCAAAATTAAATTTGATATATTTTTCGAAAATGAAAAAACGACTATGTTTTTTATTCAAAAAAAATTTTCTTCGAAAAAAGCAATTTTTTTTTAAAATCGTTAAAAAGAATTTTGTAAACAATATTTTTTGATAAATAAGATTTTACCCTTACTTTAAACATAATATTCATTTTAAACAAACATACCCTTACTTTAAATTGAGAACTCATTTTGTGAATCTCATTAGTATTTGTATGGTCACTATCATTTTTCTCTATTAGTTTTTTTTTAATCAAGATATATTAATTTAGAACAATAGTTCTAACAAACTCGGTTACAAAAGGCAAAGACCGCCATAAACGGAAAAAAGCAAACACCGACAAAAAACTAACTTAAGTAATACAAAGGGGATTTGCAAAACTCATAGAAGTTGCAAGGAGAGTTAGAAGTTTTCCCAACAAAGGACCATCTCCAAACGAGCATCTTACAAGACCACACCAAATCATTAACATTGCAAATGGAATTATTGAAGATAATATCATTCCTATTAAGCCAAAGAGTCCAAACAATTGCCAACCAAATGCAACCCTCTTTGTCTTTCCTTACTTTCTTAAAACAAAAATAATTCCAATTCCAAAAGCTCTCCATAATATCATTAGCTTTTACAAGGTTCATTCCTATCCAAAGGGACATATTAAACCATACCGCTTCCGCTATCCGCCAATCCAACAACAAATGGGGAACACTTTCATTACTCTCATCACAAAGGACGCAAACGAGATTCGAAGAGGATAGAGGGATACCTCGGATCAAAAGCGCATTTCTTGTCGGAATCTTATATTTAAAACATCTCCACCCAAAAGCTTTCACTTTAAGAGGAACATCCACTTTCCAAATTAAAGAATAAATGAAGTCAAAACGATTAACCGGACCGAACGGAAAAGATAACTTACGGATCTCATTAAAACAAGAAGCCACGGAATAAGACCCGGAGTCCTCCAACCGCCACTTGGTCGCGTCCGGCCCTTCCGTCAAGGGGAGATCCGCTGGTAGCCCCTGAACAAACCGGTTCAGCAGCACTGTCAGCTCCAGTTCAGCCCCATAACGCACCCCTAAGTCACCCCACTTCCAATCCCCCTGCACCCATCCTCCCATACCGGCTATAGCAACATCCTGCAAAAGAGAAGAATTAAACAAAACCGGAGAAACATGATTTATATTAAGGATATGTTTGTTTTAACTTTAAAAATATATATTTTTTATAAAATAATTTTTATAAATTCTTTTTTTAAATATTATAAGATTTTATTTAAATTCATTTTTTGTAAATTAAAAAATAATTTTGATATTCTGTAAAATAAACATACATTATTAAAGATCAAAATATTGTCAAAATTACAATTTTTTAAAAACATATTATTTCTAAAATAATTTTTATCAAAAAATATTTGAAATAGTTTAAAATTAAGTGACTTTTTAAAATTTTGATATAAAAAAATTCAATAAAATGATCAAATATTTAAATAATATTTTAAAAATAACTACTCAAACTAAATTTTTGTTTAAAATTGTTATAAATTTTTTTTAAATAAAATTTTTTAAACAAAATATGTAAGAATATAAAAATCATATTTTAAAAAAAAAACTAAAACAAACGGATGCTAAAATAGTTTGATCCATAGAAATGAACAAATGGAAGTCAATGTTCGAAGGCGTGATCATATTAAGGGCCTGTTTGAAAGGCTTTTTAAAAACTCTATTTTAGTTTTTGAAAATTTAAAAACTAAAAACTTGTTTGAATATAATATTTTACAAATGTGTTTTTAAAAACTCTTCACAATTTTTCAGTTTTTAAAAGCAAAAAACTGAAATGGCTAAATTGTGTTTTGATTTTTACTTTTCAGTTTTTAAAAACTAAAAACAAAAACTATTTCAAACAGACCCTAAATGTTTAAGTGTTTGTCGATGTTTCATAATGATTGCCTCTTGTAAAAGAAATTATAAACATATTTGTAGAAAATATTTGTTGAAATATATTTTTAAAATTGGAATATTAAATATGATGAAGTTATTAATATATTTTTATATTTAATTTTAGATAAATACCCTTTTTGTGTCTACGTTAATGTTAGAGTTCATTTTGGTCCTTAATTTCAAAAAATATTATATTGGTTCCTTAACTCTTCAAAATATATCATATTGGTTCTTTTCATCTAATTAGTGACAGAAAAATTAAAAATCGATCGTCAAATCAGTCGATAAAATGACAAAAATAAAATGGTACCTTTTGAAGATGTAAGAGACTATATGTTTGAGAATTTGGAGGGAAGAAAGGGGAGAGCTTTGAAAAAAATAGAAGGATTGAGAAGAAAGAATTGAATGATTTTTGTTGGGAGAATTTTAGGGGATTTGCTTTTATTCATGACACAAAAAACTCCCTAATATGAGAGAACTTAAAATTTGTATTGAAGGAGGATTTTGAAGTTTGAAGGATTTTGGAGGACTCAAAAATAAAAATATAGTAATAATATACACTATTTTATCATTCTATACAAAATCATTTTTTATAAAAATATCAAATATTTTTCTATATTTTTAAAAAATTCATTTTCGAAAACCTTCTTCTCCCCTCCTCTTCAAACTCCAAACCATAACCTAATAAAATCTTTTAAAATTAAGGGACCAAAATGAACACCAAAATTAAGATATGGGACCAAAATTTGTATTTTGTCTTAATTTTATTTCATTATTTTTCTTTTGTTTATAATTATCAAATTAATATCTATTAAAGACATTTTAGTTACTAGCCTAGTGTTGGAGACTTGTGTACATTTTCTACAAAGTTATTAAGTAGATAAATTAATTGTAATTTCATAAATCTAAACTAGCAAAATAAAAAATAACAGGATAACAACAACAATTTAAACCGCCGCAGTAGTATCCTCGCGGCGCTTAACCATATATCTCCCGCAGAAAGAAGCGACAACTCTTCTAACATCAGTTTTTGAAACAGCGACACAATATACCTGTTCTCTTTAGGATATATTTTTAAAGAAGTTACTAAACATAATTGATAACCAAAATTAATACTAATTTAACTTATATTTGGTATTAACTCTTGCAGTTAAATATTAAACATATAGGTCAGTTTACAAACCTATATGCATTTTTGCCACATAACATACATGTAACTTTCATGTTAAGAAACTTGCCTAGTCATAAATGTACCAATATATTTGAAAACATATTATATATATTGGGGTCAAAAATCTTAGATTGTTATGAATTACATTAGGAAAAGTTCTATAACATTGTATCCAAAATGGAGAGGATTCAACTAGTTGAAAAAGTTGTGATTGTCCCTGAAAAACCAACACCTCGTAAACGAATGTTTTTATCAAACATTGACTTGTCACTTGTTGTTTACCAAGATTCTGCCTCTTTCTTTGATCCTCCAAGTAACCAAATATCTTTCAAAGATATTTGTAGCAAGCTATACAATGCACTTGGTAAAATCCTTGTTCATTATGACTTTATGGCGGGGCGGCTCGTGGCGAGTTTAGAAGAGAAAAATCGATTTGAAATTGATTGTAATGACGCTGGTATTGTTGTCGCTGCTGCGAAAACTGATAGAAAGTTGAATGAATTTGGTGTTATTTCGGCACCTAATCCAGAGTTAAGAGAATTGGTTGTTTTCTTGCATGAACATGGCGACGAAGATATTGACCTAAAGGAAATTCCCCTTTGTTCCTTACAGGTTAATTTTTTCCTTGCTTCATCCTTCATTTTTTATATGTTACGACCGTTATCAGGACCGTCTTAAGTTTTTAGAGGCTCGGTTGTATGATAGAAATTAATTTACGAGATTTTTTAGTCACGGTTTATCTATGAGAAATTTTTTGTCATGGTTTATATTTTTGAACTTTTGCGGTAATTTATATTGCACGTCTTTAAAGACTGCCTTGATCATTTTATTTCATACATGTTTTTGCTTATTGTTGCACATTGTACATAATGTATTTGTTTTATGATAGCTGACACAATTTGGATGTGGAAGTTTGGCACTAGCTTCTCATTACAACCACTGCATTCTCGACGGTATAGCAATAAGAGAATTTGAGACGAATTTGGCGTCGCTAACACGCGGTGACGAGCTCGTCATATTACCTAACAAAGACAGAACCGTCCTGAAAGCTCGGAATCCTCCAAAGATAACTCACCCACATTATGAATTCTCAAAATCTACAAACATAGAGGATTTATTCACAATCCGAGGTACAACTAGCACAAATGTTAAAAAAAACCTTGTAGAGAATCAAACTCATGTGCTTCATTTATCACCACAAAAAATATCAACCTTAAAAAAGAAAGCCCTAGAAAAAACAACCTTAAAAAACATCACAACATTTCAAGTCATTGCCGCGAAAATCTGGAAAGCGAGAAGCATAGCAACGAAGATCGAAGAAGATAAACTATCAACAATGTTGTTTCCGGTCGACGTTAGAAAAAAGGTTGTCCCCGAACTTCCGAGCGGATTTGCGGGAAATGCATTAGTCCCGGGTTTCACAAGATCAACTATGAAGGAGTTGATTGAACAAGGAGATGATTATGCTATAAAGAAAGTGCAAGAAGGGATTGAGAGATTGAATGATGAGTATATTAAATCGGGTATAGATTGGTTAGAGATGAATAAAGGTGTGCCTTGTAATGAGGATAGTTTCTCTTTGGTTGCATGGTGGAGATTAGGGTTAGAGAATGTAGTTTTTGCTTGGGGGAGATTGAAGTGTGCTACTCCACTTGTAGTTAAGCCTGGTTTGGTTATGTTGTTGCCAGGAGGAGAAGATGAAGGAGGGATTAATGTATGTTTGAGTTTACCTAAGGATCAATTGGATGAGTTTTGTAGGATAATGTTGGAAACATAGAACTTGTTTTTGTATTTAAGTGAATATTGGTATTTTGTTGTAGCCAATGGCAAAATATTATGATCTATGTTGGATTATTTGGCCTTTATATTAAGATGAATAATAGTAAATATTAATAAAATAATACTTCTAGTATACTCCCAAGAGAACACCAATGTTCTTCATGCTTATTGGAAATTACATTAAAAAAAAAATGTTACATGAAACTATATGAAAGACGAGACTACACATGTAATACTTCCTCGTGTCACTATTATTATATCCACTATTATAAATAAAATTTATTTTTCTATTCATTATGAACATTTGAAATATTTAGAGAAGATTAGTGGGTTAAATAACTCAACTATGTGTTAGTTGAATTAAATATGTATCTTATTGGTATAAGGTTCACTAAAAAAAAAAATCTCCTGTCACGCCCAAGAAACCGAGACTATATGCAAAATAACCGTGGCGTAACGCTGAGGTCACGGTTTGGCCACGAAAATCCAACTATGGGATATGCGGCTGTGGCCTAAAGTATAGTCCACGGTTTTTTGGTATATACCACGTTTTTTTGACAACCGTGACTTTTATAGGCCACGGTTTAGATAGTTTGATTAAGGCCGCGGTTTATATTTGCCATGATTACAGAACTGTGGTCATATGGTAAAGCCACGGTTTCAATTTAACGTTTAACATACAGTTTTGGTTCAAGATATAGCCACGGTTTGATTATGACCACAGATTTAAAACCGTGATTATATGTTATGCATTCTAAACCATTTATCTTGCCACGGTTTATTTCTGTATCATTACATAAATATGTCATATCCAAAAACAATATCCAAAAACTATCATTTATTTAGGATCAACCATGTTTTATAAATACAATTCTAGCATTAGATTATGCGATCATGAAAGTATCATAAATGTACTTCTAGTGTGAAGACAAAACCAAATACAGAGCTACTAATAGTTTTACACCATGACTAATGAGTTCAAAGGTATAGTATATGGTTGTGGTTCAGTCTCAAACAGCCAGTGGAAACAGCTAGTGGGTACAACCTTCCCTAAATTGATTCTTTTCAAAGATCGCTTCATGGTCAAAGTGGGTTTATAACCTGCAATCACAAGGAAATCGTTACATAATCTATCCAATCCAAACAGTTGCATAATATACTCAGTTCAAAAGTAACAGGAGCAGCTAAAATTCATGCTTCAGTGAACCAAGTACAATTTCAAAACGAATGATGCACCACACAAATCCACGCAGATTCGGAATGGCCCAAAAGCATAACATTCATCATCAAAACCAAACTTACATTTCAAAACTAACATGGACTCCGGTGTACCTAACGAGTTGAATCCTAACTATTCTTACGATTTGTATTCTTTCAAACAATGGTAAACCAGTAAGGTACTTCAATCCTGTCTTACGAACAAAATTAAAATTAATAATATAATTTAAAAAACACTTTAAATTGTATTTTTGAGTATCATAAACATTCTTCACCAAAAATACATAGAAATAATGAGACTGCATACCATCAGATTTTGCTTAATGTACCCTATTCTTTCTGGATTTGTTATTATCCTGTGACCTGGTAACTCATAGAAATACTGCACTGCATACCATTTGATTCCACTCTTCAATGCTCTGAAACGTTCCTTGTGGATATCGTCCTAATTGTTCACAACGGAGATCCATTATGGTGGATCAAAGCTTTCAAACAGTCAACAATATCTTTGGCCTTATCAAAGATCTTCCTGCGGTTAAACAAATCGTCTATGTAGCCTGCAACGAAAGAAAAATAAGCTCTTATTATAGCATAATTGAGTCCAAATCTAATAGCATAAAGAAAGATGAAAAAGCTAAAAGTTTACTAACTTATTTGCAGCTTGCAATTGTTCAAATGCACAACCAATTTCTGAAAAATTCCAGAAAGCCTCTCTCTATAATCTGACAATTTATAGTCCCTAAAAAATAAAGATTAGTAATAGTGTTAGATTATAATATTACATATCAAATTGAATGGCGCAATAGTATTAGTAACTGCGACTGCAATTGCAATTGCAATCACAAACATTTCGTTAGCTTCTTCATACTGAATTATTGAGAAATTAAACAGTTTCATAACAAAGAAGTAAAAACTAACTCATGTTGTGCTTCATAACAAAGAGTGGACCTGAAACCAAAACAAAAAGCTTAAAAAGCAGCTACACTTGTTCATGACCAAACACACTTGTTCAACCATGCTAATCTTAAACCAAAACAAAAGGTTTAAAAAGCAACTAGAATTATTCAGGGTTCTTAAAATAATGGCCAGTAGTCTCTTAAGCCAGCAATGTTTTAATCACAACTTAAACTAGACTATTAAATATATTGTGGGCTGACACATTTAGTTTGCGGCCCATGCTAACAAGCGCAGCGAACCATCATGTAGCACTTCAAAGACTGGGCAGATAAAGGGAGTGTGATTGTGTTCTTTGCTTCTTGGAAGGACTCAATAAGATAATAAAAGTTATGTTCCCAAATCTTGTTGAAGCCTGATGGACCCCTTGCCAATTATCAATAATGTGTGGTTAATTGTCGTCTAACAAGAAAGGCAACTTTCAATTGGAATTTAGAACACTATTCAGACTGCACTATTCTAGCAAGCAATCAATTTAAAACTATCTCGCAACCCCAGAAACACGGGGTAGAGGTCGCTCATCTGATGGTAGTCCAAAAAGTTCAATGGCAAGAACACCTCACAAAAGCAATATACATATTGTGGACACTTGATTTTTCATGCAATAATTTCCTTCTAGATATAAATCCTGAAAGTCAGCCAATCATGACGCAACTATAGCAGCAATGAAGACTGGCAATATGAAACTTCTATACAATGTCATACTATTAAGAAAATCCAAGCCCTACTTGTATTTCTCCCACAATCAAATTCTATAACCACTGACTTCTCATGATTCTAATCAATTAAACTAACGGTAATTAGCATTCAAACTTAACTGCAACAAGGGACCTTCTAACAGTTTCAGATTTTTTCACATCAAGACCAAGATCTACAGGCCAGCCCTGCACCATTCAAGTTTCATCTATTAAAAAAACATTTCGTCAATAATCATACATACATAACACCCCTAACAGGTTACATAATGTTTGGCATTTAACTTTCCATAATTTTATCTATAATTCTGATCACACTAACATTATTTGCTTTAACTTTCCACAATTCTATCTATAACCCTTATCAAACACTTTCTTACAAAATAATTAAAATATCACCTTGTGATTAAACAAAATCAAAACATGTATAAACAGGAACTTCAGTTAACAGTTAATGCCATAAACATAAAGTGTCACCTCTATAATTCTTCTATTTGATGCAGTGAAGTTATGACAATGTCTCTAAGCCTCAACTTGTTCCACTTAGAATATTCTCACAAGCTGCAAATATAAAATGAAGTTACTACACCACTGAAGTTCAAAAGTACATATATCTAATAGGAATAGCATCAACACTCAGCATGAGACCTTCAATTTTTTTGTCCTTGAATTACAATTGATTCCACTTTAACTTATGTTAAACCATAATATTTATCAAAGTTCGGAAGAATAGAACAATTTTGGTCCTTGAATTACAATTGATCAGTTTTGAAAATTTTAATTTTGATCCTTGATATACAATTGAACAGCATTGAAAAAGTTTTGGTCCTTGAATCACATATATCAAAGTTGTAATTATGATCAACAAAACATTTAGCATAATTCCAATTTAATTAACTCTCTTAACATAGCATTAAAGATTCACAAAAATTATTTGAATCAAGATCTATAAGACACAATGAAATATTGCTGCTAAAATACTAAAGCAAGTTACCTCTGGCTTGCAATATTTGCTAAGTGATCCAAGATGATTAACAAGATAAGTAGAAGGTGCATTAACTCCTGGTCTTGCAAGGTATGAACAGAACAACATGGTCAATTAGCTCCCACACAATTAAACCTAACTTTTCAGAACACTCTTTAATTCAATCCAAAAACAATGTATATATGGAGGGACAATATATAGAGGCACTTACCATTGAAGAAGCATTCTAAGACAGCTGCTCAACTATTACATACTAAAAACTTCAAACGTGAAAGAAAAGCTAGAGAAGAAAATTTGATAGATATTATTCTAAACACTCCATTGTGAGAAATCTACTACTACAAAATCTTAAACAAAATGAGTTGTTGCTCATTATTTGTGTAATCATTTGTTCTTAAACGTTGTTTCATTTTCTTATCTAGAAGCATTATTTGTAAACACTTTCTATTGTAACTCTGTTGAGATTTGATTTCCTCAAGTGACTAGGTTGTTAGTCTGAATACTTTATAGGTGAAAATTTTAGTATAAACATAACACATGCTAACACAGTTGTCTTACATGAGGTCAAGATAAATGTTACGACATCTGGAAACAAACCAGATTTATCAGATTGAATATTGATACTGAATTAAAATTGCAGAATGATAAATAGCACATAGAGATGTTAACCCAATTCAGTGCAAACAACACCTATTCTGGGGGCCACCAGTCAAGAAGGAAGTCCACTATCAGCAATATTAGTTCAAAGCTAAATACCCCAGTTTACAACTTCTCGCCTAATCACTACCTAGTGCTACTTATGCCTAGAAGTCAACATCTAGACCTGAGAAATCGTCATCCCATTTCCAATCACCGTAGTGATATCTAAAAGTCCCAATCCTAGTGATTGTATAAAAAACAAACCAATTTAGAAGATCACACTTCCAATATAAGAACTCTACTCGTTTTCTTAAAAGTTTTAAGAGTGAGAACAAAGAACTCAACTCATTACCTAAAGGCTTATGAGTGAGAACAAACAGCTTGACAAATAGTCAAGCTACATACAGTCTACCACACAGTATTAAAAGATATGCAGAAGACTTAAAGCACAAGAGACTCTCAAAACCTAAGCTTTCTAACCTTCCCGTAATTTATACAATAGTGAAAACTTAGTTACATTAGGTCTAGGGAACTCTTTAAATAGTCTTTAGCATTCCATGGGCTTAGAGATTATTTACTCGATCCACAAGCTGAGAGTTGTAACAAACTTGCAAAAAAATCATTTTGAATCTTGAAAACAAATATTGCTTCAATCTTCTAATTTTAGAAAATTTAATTTTGGTGGAGATTTGATTCCTTTTTTCTAGATTAAATATTCTTGACCTGCGTAAATCACTGACATATATTCAAAGGAAATATCACAGAATCAATTTAAAACAAATCAAATCCGTTCAAGATTCCAAACAACATGTGCTAATTTTCTAAAACAAGGTGTCACGACATTAGTCAGGACTTTTATTTTTTCTTGTAAGCTTAAACTTAGTTGTAACAAGAGATCAAGATGTTATGACATCCTAATTAACATCCTTCAAGCATCATGTTTTAGCAAAATTATGCCAATCCAAAAAACAAGGAGCTAACAATATTCCATTTTGTCAAATTTTGGCCAAAACAACCAAAGACCAAACTACAAAAATATATGTCAATTCAAACGCAGTTACACAAGCACAAGCTACATGCTAAACATGTAAACTTTGTACACGAGAAAGAAGATATGAGACACTCTCCCTCAACATAGTGTACATGAGAAAGAAGATGGGATATACTCCCCCTCAGACACAGTTCCAATTTACCATCCTGAACTTTGTATGTGAAGGATGACATAACTCAGCAAAATACTCAACCATTCTCATAACTCAGACCACAAGACACAAAGATAGGTACAATCAAGATGTTACAATATCCCACACGACATTATGTAGACACAAGAAGAAAACAGACTTAGCAGCAGAAGCATAGAAAAGAAACACACATAAAGAACATACTCAAGACTCAAACAAAAAACAGACTCCCCCTAAATTATTGAATCCTCAATTTAGAGACTAGACTCAATGACATTTTTCTCTCCCTTTTTAGTAAAAACATTGACCAAAAACAAGAGTAGAAAGAAATTGACAAAAAAAAAAAAGACTCAACAAAACAAACGCCAAGGACTGAACTGAGGGAAAAATGATGAAGAAGGAAAGATGGAAACAAAAAAAAGACCCAAAGGTACAAAAACTAACGAGAGAAAACTCTAAAACAAATAAACAATTTTTTTTGTATTTTTCTTTTCTCCCTTTTTTTAATTTTTTTTTTTGACAGATAGCGTATAACAGTTATCCAAATCTCCCTCTTGAGTCAGTGAAACTAACCCAGTCTTCTTCAGCAGTTGAGCTTGAATCATGTAGATGATCATGATTCTTCTTCAGGAAATTCATCTCTGTCACATATGTTTTCCCTGTTCTGGATGCTCTAGTAGATGTTCTAACATTTGTTGCTATGTTGAAGTTAGTCTTCTTTGAATCACCGCCTTTATCCTTATTTGACTTCAGCAGATGATCCTCCTTAGCACCAACATCTTTGGAAGATTTACTCATTGTTGAAACACAATTTGTAAGGATAATGAGGTTGTAAATCCTTTAAATACTAAGAATAATTTTATCTTCTTCCAGTCAAAAATAGTTTTGGAAGAAGATAAAATTATTCTTAGTAATAGTGCATCATTCATTAGGAGAGATACACGTTTCTTACCAGCTTTTCTTTTTTCCATGTTTTGACTAGTGGAAAATAAAAATCCTTTTCTTTTTTCCTCGCATAATAAGTAGAAGATCGCAAACTATCATGCTAACTCTCATTCGCAAAAATAATTAAATGGATCTCATTGAGTACAACAGATGTGAGGGGTGCTAATACCTTTGTCTTGCATAACCGACTCTCGAACCCGCTCTTGGTTGCAACGACCATTTCTTTTCTTTGATGGGTTTTATTCGATATTTTCCCTTTTCTCTTGGAATAAATAAATATTGATGTCGACTATGTTGTATTTTGAGCGTTTCTTACACGGGTATTTTTTTGTGCCGCAACAGCTTTCAACGATACATTAACCCTTATTTGGAGTACATTGAGCACCATGGGAGAATAACGAGATTCCAGAATAATTGATTCTCAAATTTTGGTAATACCATGGAGGAGCGTTTACATCTGCAACTTAGGAAGGTCATTCTCAACAACCTTTGACGCAATATCATCCCTAATCCATCTTAAGCTGAAATACTACAATGTCCATGATGAGACGGAGACAATAAGCGTCAACCTGTTTTGGGTGAAAAGGATCTATATAACTTTGTAGCATGACCGAAAAAGAAGGTGAAGGCAAAACTATAGAGATAAGTGTAGCCTATATGGTCTAAAAGTTGCGAGACATGGTTATTCAGCCTCCTAATAGTAAGGCAAATCTTCATGGTCGAACGTGTACAAGTGGCCGAACTTAATAAACTTGAAGCCAACCACCACTTTCCTAATGGCCAATAAGCAATAGTTATGTCCTCTTAATTCAATTCTTTTGTAAAATTAATAAGTAACACATTGTTCAATTAAAAAAAAAAAAAAGTATTTTCTGTCTTATTTATAAAAAAAAGTTTACTTTATAAATTTTTTCTTATAAATAAAATCGAAGAAAGTAATAAATATTTACTTAACTACTAGTATCTCTTTTCCTTGTGAGTACAAAGCTGACAATGAATAAAGTATTGCATCTTAATTTTGCCAATTGTTGAGAATCATTACTACAATAAGGATTGTTCCTTACAAAAGTGCCAACTCGTGCTTCATATGTTTATGCAATTGCTGCACATTCATGTTTGACTGAAGCAATGCTTATACCCAAACACTTTTCAATTCCAAAACACACAATCCAACTCAACAACAACAATCTACAACACAGTCTCAAAGACACAATCCTAACTCAAATAAAACAATGCTGGAATCTAAAAACACTAGAATCAATCTACGCCACAATGTTCAAAACCAACTTCAACCAAGATTGCTTCCTCATGAACCAATTCATAACCGCTTCATCCTCAATCTCTTCTCACACAAACCTCGCAACTTCCACTTTCACACAAATCAAAAAACCAAACACTTTAGTTTACAACGCACTCATCAAAGCATGTGTTCATTGCCACTCATCAAACCAAGCATTACTACATTACATAAACATGCTCCAAAAAGGCGTCGTACCCTCAAGCTATTCATTCTCCTCTTTGATTAAGGCCTGCACTTTGTTAACAGATTCTGTAAACGGTAAAACACTTCACGGACACGTGTGGAAAAACGGTTTCCATTCACATGTGTTTGTTCAAACTACTATCGTTGAATTATATTCCAGTTTGGGTAATGTGTGTGATTCAAGAAAGGTGTTTGATGAAATGTATGAGAGAGATAGTTATGCTTGGACGACGATGATTTCAGCGTATGTGCGTAATAATGACGTTATATCTGCAGAGAAACTGTTTGATGAAATGCCTGAGAGAAAAAACACGGCTACATGGAATGCGGTGATTGATGGTTATGCGAAATTGGGGAATATTGAGCGGGTTGAGTTTTTGTTTGATAAAATCCCTTCTAAGGATATAATTTCGTGGACAACTTTGATGAGTTGTTATTTGAAGAATAAAAGATATTATGAAGTCGTGAAGCTTTTTAATGAAATGGTGAATGAGGGAATGGTGGTTCCCGATGAAGTTACTATAACAACTGTGATTTCAGCTTGTGCTCATTTGGGTGCACTTGGGTTAGGAAAAGAGGTGCATTTTTATTTGATGATGAATGGATTTTGTATTGATGTTTATATTGGGTCTTCGTTGATTGATATGTATGCAAAATGTGGAAGTGTAGAAAGGTCGCTTTTGGTGTTTTATAAATTGCAGGATAAGAATCTTTTTTGCTGGAATTCCATGATTGATGGACTGGCTGCACACGGCTATGCAAAAGAGGCGTTAAGGATGTTTGAGGAAATGAGGAAGCAAGGAATAAGGCCAAATGGGGTAACGTTTGTTAGTGTTTTAACTGCCTGTACTCATGCAGGGTTTATAGAAGAGGGTCGTCGTTTGTTTGTGAGTATGATTGAGGATTATTGTATTAATCCTCAAGTTGTACATTATGGATGCATGATTGATTTATTGAGCAAAGGTGGTTTGCTTGAAGATGCATTGGAGATGATTAGAGGAATGAAGTCCGAACCGAATGGTTTCATTTGGGGTGCCTTGTTGAATGGGTGTAAGGTTCATAGAAACTTGGAAATTGCTCGTGTTGCGGTTCAGAATCTAAGGGTTATGGAGCCAAATAACAGTGGGCATTATAGTCTTCTTGTTAATATGTATGCTGAAGTGAATAGGTGGTGTGACGTCGCGAATACCAGGAATGAGATGAAGGATTTGGGTGTGGAAAAAACATGTCCTGGGTCTAGCTGGATCGAAATCAACAAGGAACTTCATGTTTTTGCTGCTTCTGATAAGTATCACCCATCTTATGGTCAGGTTAACATGTTTCTAGTTGAGCTGGATGAGCAGCTGAGACTATCCGGCTATGTCCCTGAAATGGGGTCTATTCTTTAATGACTTTGGCTCTTCAAGTCGGAGGGTCCTTAGAAGGATGATTGTGCTGTACATAGCTAAGTTGTTGAAGACAAACTCAATAAGTTCTTGCAAGGTAGGCTCAAAAGATTTCTTAACCTCCTTTCTATCTGCCAGTTTTTTCCGGACATTTTACTGCTGAGCCAAAAAATTTACTAGATGTTTGGTGATGGTCTATGTAAAACTACAAGGCTCAGTAAAGTTTTCTTTTAATACATTTGGATCCAAGACTCAATAAGGGTGCTTTGGCCAGTAGCCTTCCTAATTTGAACAAAGAAAGAATTGTGCAAACGAGGAGGCTCCCGTGAAAAGAGAAAAGTGAGGCAAAGAATTTGGGAACTTGGATAAAGAGAAGAAGCTAGGTAAGACAACTCTCAAATGAAAAAAATTATGTTCATAGAAGTTCCCATTCTCTTTTTTATTTAGGAAACCTGCTACTATAGACTAATCTACATTAGCACACTAAAATAGGCTAACATCTATATTGTAAATTAATATGCAGTATGCAACATATCTTATCCTTTGTAATGAAAAACAAACTGTCATCTATTTATATAAAATGTCAAAATAAATTAGACATTGTAGGAAAATAAATATTAAAAACTATAGATAAGGAGTGGGGCTATATTTTTACTATTGATACAATAATCTCAAGTTATAGTACTGTTAAAAGATCAGAAGATGATATAGAAGGTTTTAGTTGAATAATACTTCATTAGAAGATTTCATTAGAGTGTATTATTTGAAATTCGTCATCAGAAGGCCACATTAGAGTACACCAATAGATATACCATACAATCATAAATAATGATAATTCAGTTTCACAATGTATTTCTTAATGTTGGTAGTTGATTTTTAGTAACTGCTAACTTGTTATCATCCCCACATTTATGTATGGAAAATACTCAGATCATTACGGGACCTAAGATTGGCGGCCTAAAAGCCGATCAGGTAGGAATGGTCGATGACTGCGTGTCGAGGCTCCACAAAGCAGGGTAGTTTATGTAGGAAGTTATTGATGAAGATCAAAATAGAATCAACAAATTTTGTTATGTATAGCGCAGTATGAGCGGACTCAAACAATAACTAACTGTCTCTTAGTTGTTTTTTTTTCTCGGCACCAAAACTGCAACAACAACAACATAAGAGTCTCTAAAACACAATCCTTAGCTAATCAAAACAATGTTCAAATGTAAATAAGATACTGAAATCAAATTTTACATTAATGATCAAAACCAACTTCAAACAAAATTTCTTCCGAAAGAACCATAAATATTCTCTAAAACTCGTTCTCAGAAGTCTACATGATCAATAATAACAGTTGATTAATTCAACACAGGCATTTTCATTATATTTAGAAACCAAGTACAAAAGTTATCATGTAAGAATAACTTGCAGCAAGCCAAACTATAACAGCTATCATTCAACATAAACCTCACATGTAACAGAACTCCGAGGGAATGCCAATAATTTATTCTGTATTTCAAGCTTTTCCTGGGAATTCAAAGAAGACAAACAGTGGATTCTCATGCTCTCCAAAGATATGGAATTCAGCAACATAAGTTGCACAAATCGCAACTCATCTTTCTCTCCTCTATAATTTGTAATAGTACAACTTTTAAACTCCAAAGAAAGGCATTGGGTCAAAATATTTGGGAAAAACCCAAGATGGTAAATATTTGGTGTTAACGGCATATCAAGCAGAAAATTTTGAAGCTTGGGGCAATTATCCAATATATAAAATACAAAACTCCAGTCAATATATATTCCAAAGAAAATCTCCAGATGAGTTAAATTGGTAAACACAGGAACAGCCCCATACATCTGCAACAATCATGAAAAAGAAATCAAATTTAAATATAAATAATTTTACTGTAGTTTAAAAACAAAAGGAGGAATACAAATTCAAACCTCTTCTAACCGAAGAAACTCAACATTGGAAAAGGCATCCATAAAAACATCATAAATAGACACGTTAGAAACATTAGCCCTGATCAAACTGGTAAATTTTTTAACCTCTTCATCATACTCATATGACCAAAACCCCGTTGATAAATTCTTCATTTCCAGATCTTCAAGAATTGGACAAGCATTGAGAATTTCCAAAATACACCCGTGTTCGAAAAAATAAACACTATTCAAATGCAAAACTTTAAGTGACGGAAGGTTTGCAGACATAAAAAGATTCACGCATACAAATTTCAACTTTAGAACAACAAGGTTACTAAGACAAAAAAGAAAACAATTGATATTCAATTTCCAGTTATCAGACATATGAATGTCGATGTACTCGATTTTGCATTCTGCCGTGGCCATTAACAATAACATTGCACTGAATTTACCCGTAAAGCTATCATGGGATTCATGACATCTTAGGCGAAAGCTTTTGATTGGTTGGTGGTCACTTCTTTCTTTAATCGTGACATTTACCAGGTCTTTAAAGCTAATGTATGGTTCTTCTTTTTCGGAAAACCTTTGATCATCAAAGTCAAGATTGGGACTAGGATATAAAAACCATAGTGGCCTCCACCTCTTAGAAAGTACACGAGTTGCAAAAGCATCTTCAGATGGGAGAAATGAGATAATATGACCGAGGATTCCATCAGGCAACTTACTAATCCTGTCATCCTCCATCTCTGGAATCTACATTCCAAAACTGTGTTGTGCTTGGAGTACTTATAGAAATTTTCTATAAAAAAATAGTAATTAATCTCCCTAATTATCATTGCTTTCTCGAGTAAGAATTGAATGTAAAGGATGGCATGCTATCAAAAGATGCATTTATTGTTATGCACTGCACATTATGATTTTAAAGGAAGGACCTTTCATTTTTCATACGTTAGTATGATTTCAGAGGTTGAAATGAAGGTGAACGGCTGTATTTAGTGTTTTTGTTTTTCCCAAATTCTTTTTTGTTTCCAACAAATTAATAGTTGAATTTTTTTCACTCTTCTTAAGGATTTAAGATTGGCTAAGGCATGAAACATAATGGAATAATGGAGTGGAACAAAATATAACGGAATTGAATTTAGTGGATGAAATAAAAAAAATAGGAGCATTTAATGGAATGAGATGGAATGAATTTCCTCTTGTTTTAATCCACTTCATCCATTATTTGTAAATTCAAATTCTAAAATCATAATATTTACCACCTTTTTTATTCTTTTTTATCACATACCACGAATTCAAACATACACTAGAGGGACCACATGCTCCTGCATCGTCCTCGACATGTGCACCCCAACATAAAAATAATAGAAACTTTGATAGAAGATGTTATCACTGTGGCAAATATGGACACATAACGCCCGACTGTTTAGGGCTGGAAATGAGTTGAGTCGAGTCGAACTCGCCTCAGCTCGGCCCGACTCGACTCAACTCAAATATCATTTCGAATTCGTTATGAACTTTTTTCACCTCAAACCCGACTTGTTAAAAGTTCACGAACAACTCGGTTCGACTTGTTAGGTTCAACTCATTTGCTTCACGTACTTAAATTTTTTTTTTAAAGTCTATTCTTTTTTTATATGTGACATTTTTAAAATAAAAACTAAAAAAATAAAATAATTATATGTGACATTTTTTAAATAAAAACTATAAAAATAAAATAAAAGTTATAAGATTAGAATTTTTACAATGTAGATTTTATTTGTATAATTATTTTTAGAAATATTTTGCTTACTTGATAATATATCAATTAAAATTGTTAAATTAAAAGAAGCTATAGGGTTAAGATTTGAAGCAAATCTTTAAACTTATTTAAAAATAATAATATAATACATCTCATATATAATTGAATTGACTCATGAACCTAACGAGTCGAACTATATATAGTTCAAGTTCAGCTCATTTAGTTAACAAACTTAGTTTTTAGCTCATATGCAACTTATTTGGTTCATGAACCTAGTTCAACGATTTAATTGTCGAACCGAGTTTCGAACTATTTTCGAGTTGGTTCGGCTCATTGCCATCCATATGACTGTTATAAACTATACAGATATATCCTCAACCCTATAGTAAATCAATGTTCATAAGAAAAAAAGAACAAGAGTAAAGTGAAGAAGATGTGGAAACAAAAAGAGACACCTCAGAGCCTCATAGGTCATCATCACTCAGAGTATCCTCTATAGAAGATTGATACTATGATAGTGGTTTTTAAATACATGTGACTAGGGAGAAGACTTATCTTAACACGATTAAACCCTACACAAATAGCTATGTTACGTTTGGTGATAATGCAAAAGGAAGAATCAAAGGCATAGGGAAACTAATGTATCATGGCCTTCCTAGTCCTGACAATGTGTTACTATTTGAAGGGCTGACCACCAACCTGATCAATATAAGTCAGTTGTGTAATCAAGGTCTTAAAGTGAGCTTCGATCATAATATATTATTTCTAGTTAGGACAAGAAGTGGTTATGAAAGGAGAAAGGTCTAAGGACAATTTATATCTGTGTATATCTCATAGCAAATGAGACTCATCAACGAGTTTAATGATAATAGTTTATGAGACCAAGCTTTGGAATAAAAAACTCGATCATCTCAATCTCAAAAGCATGAGGAAAATTATTCATGAAGAGGTTGTAACAGGACTACCTAAACTCAATATTGAAGAAGACAAAATATGTGGAGAATGTCAAATAGGCAAGCAGACCAAAATGCCTTACAAAAAGCTCAAGTATCTTGCCACCTCGAAGGTTCTTGAACTGTTGAACATGGACTTTATGGGGCTTATGAAAGTAGAAAGCTTAGAAGGGAAAAGATATGTATTCATGTGTGGATGATTTCTCAAGGTACACTTGGGTTAGATTCATTATAGAAAAATCTGACACGTTCGAAGTTTTTAAAGAGTTATGTCAACTACTTCAAAGAGAAAAGGGGATTGTAATAGTAAAAACCAGAAGTGACCTTGACACTGAGTTTGAGAATTCAAAATTCTCTGAGTTTTGTGCTTTAGAAGGTATTAGCCATGAATTCCCAACCCCTATCACTCCACAGCAAAATGGGGTGGTGGAAAGGAAGAACAAATTCTACAAGAATCGACTTCAGTTATGTTGCATGCCAAGAAACTTTTTTATTATTTATGGGCCGAAGCTATGAACACAACATGTCACATCCATAATAGAGTAACCATTAGATCTGGTACTAAAGAAACTCAGTATGAGTTATGGAAAGGGAGAAAACCAAATGTCAAGTACTTCCATGTCTTTGGAAGTAAGAACCACATCCTGGTTGATAGAGAGTAAAGGAGAAATGTGTATTCAAAGAGTGAGGAAAGAATATTTTTTGGGTACTCCACAAATAGTAGAGCCTACATTGTATACAACAAATGCACTAAAACTATGTTGGAATCTATAAATATTGTCATTGATGAGGCTCCTAAAAATAAGGAAGATGAAGAAGAAGATGAGGTCCCCTCACGCAGACTGAGAGGTTAACTGAGTTCCTGATCAACAATGGATACAATAGAGGAGGAATTGACAAAACTCTATTTGTTAAGAATGAAAAAGGAAAGCTCATGATAGCCCAAATATATGTTGATGATATAGCCTTTGTTGGGATGGAAGATATGATGGCGGACCATTTCGTTCAACAAATGCAATCTGAGTTTGAGATTAGTGTGGTAGGTGAACTTGCAAGGAGACCAAGCCTAACCCTCTCTCCTATTCTCTATGGTGCACTTATATTCACGGTGTTTATTCCTTTATCTGGACATTCGATACAAGCAAGAGAAAAGTTCTCTTATCTGTATTTGGTAGCAAGAAAGTAGGTCTTTCTCATTCCTTTCAAGTGTATGTGCTAGTAAACATGAGACAAAACCATGAGAATTCCAAGAAGGCTTCCTCTAAGAAGAGAGCCAACATCGACAAGGCTCTTGAGAGGTTTCTTGAGGTTGAAAGAAAAAAGAACAAGAAAGCCGATGTAACACTCAACAAATTAGAGTAACAACACTCAACAAATTAGGATGTTACAAATATTACAATTGACAACCTGTCCTATAACACATTTACTAAAATTCAAAACATGCAACACCTGTCATCGCATGCTCACCTTCTCTTAGGGTATCATCGCAACGGAAATCACCTGTAAGCATGCAATAAAAGTCGTATATGTTTTAAATATATTACTTTAATCTTTTGAAAGGAAAATGAGATAAAACCTCCGCAAAATAACAAAAGCATCAAATGTTGAGATTATAACATCCAACTCTCTAATTTAACATCAATAAAACATAAATGAAAAGAAAATAATGTTTGCCCCTCCCGGTGTTACAAAATCAGAACAACATAAACTAAAACATAAAACAACTAAACAAGAATAGCCTCTCGCCATCCTCCAGCTCTAAACAGCTACTCGGTTACCTGCTTATCTGTACTCCAAAGAGGAACATAGACCAAAACAACAACAAAGGGGTGAGAATATATTCAAATAATAGTGGTGCATAAACAATCAAAGTAGATTACTACATGAGAGTTCACGCATATGTCAACTATGCACCACAACAACAAGTATCCATACTTCACTCATATCACATCATATGCATTTATTTAGGCAATGTGACTCACATCACATCAACGACACATAAGCATGTGGTACCGATCTCAACAATGGTTCTTATCATGAATCAGATTCCATCTGCCGAACCCCTGAGCCCCACACTAAGCTCCAAGCCCCATACCGAGCTGGGGACAAGTCACAAGTCCCCTCACCGAGACTCATAACCTATCTATTTCACCATCAACAACAGCAACATAGAACATGTTTAAGGGCACAACCTTCCATTAATTATGAGGAAAATCTCTTGGCCATGAGTGTAAATTGAGGATCGGGGAACACCAGACCTAGCCGACCATCGGAGAGAGATGTTGGTCGGCATAAAGAATAAGGAGATCACATACCCCGATCTAGATTTGATGTTTATACTCCCCTAAACACTTCACAGGAGAAAATTTGGAAAGAATGTGTGAGTATAAAGTTCAAAGAAGTCGGGATCAGGAACCTGTATCTAGTTAGAGAATCTTCTTGGATAGACAAGACAAGTACTACTGTTTCCACAAAAGTCACAATTATAACACGAATGATTGCATCCGACTAAAGGATGCAATTGAAGAAATGATTAAGAAAGGACAATTGACTGAGTACACCAGGAACAACAAGAGAGGCTATGAAAACACCCCAAAGAAGATTATAAAATATTTTGATTGATATGTACTCTATGGCATTGTAACAGAAAATGAAGAGTAATTGGGAGATCTCAAGGTGAGCTGTGTTCAATCAAATATATTCCACCTTTTTTTTCTTCTTATTTCCAAATCTCTAAGATAAGTACTTATTTGATTTTGATCTCAGATTTAGCCTTTCTTTAAGATGTCTCAGTAGTTGATTTTATAACCATTCAATAACTATCTATCTAATCCTGTTGGACATTCAAATGAACCATAATAAATTAAGTTGATAGAATTCATTAACACAATATAAATATTCATGGTTAGACTGCAAGAGTATCCTTTCATTAACTCCATAACTTTTTTTTACTATCACTCTATACATTTTTTTCAGGGAAGTTATTTTTTATTGTTAAATAATGAGATTTTCATTAGGAACCTACTCTAACAACATCCAACATTTAACAGAGATCTTTGGCAATGCCAATAATTCTTTCATCATTTCCATCTTTTCCTGGTTATTCAAGGAAGATGAACTGCATATTCTCATGCTCTCCAACGACGTGGAAATCAACAGTAAATGTTTTACAAACCGCAACTCATATCTATGTCCTCTATAATTTTTAGGCAAAATACTCTTTTTGGTCCCGTATATTAACCTTGGGGATTCATTTTGATCCCTTAACTTCAAAAAGTTTCATATTGGTCCCTTAACTCTTCAAAATGTGTCATTTTAGTCCTTTTTGACATATTAGCGACGAATTTAACGACCAATTTTTGAGTTTTTCCGTCGCTAATATGACAAAAAGGACTAAAATGACACCTTTTGAAGAGTTAATAGACCAACTTGAAAATTTTTGAAGTTAAGGGACCAAAATGAACCCCGAGGTTAACTTACGAGACTAAAAAGATTATTTTGCCTAATTTTTAATAGTGCAGCTTTTAAACTGTAAAGAAAGGCCTTCTGGCAAAATACATGGGAACCACAAAAGATGAAAAACATGTGTAGTTAACGACATATCTAGGAGAAAACTTTGAAGTATAGGGCAATTTTCCAGGACAGAAATTATAAAAGACCAGCTAATATTTCTTCCAAACATGATCTCCAAATGAGTTAAATTGGAAAGCACAGGAACGACATCAAACGTCTGCAACAGCAATGAAAAAGACAACATAAAGAAAATATTTCTTAAACTAAATTAAAGATAAATAACAAAAAAAAGAAAAGAAATACATACCTCTTCTAACCGAAGAAACTCAACATTAGATAAGACTTCCAAATCAACACCATAACGAGAGACATTAGTAACATCCGCCCTTATCAAATTAGTTAATTTTTTAACCTCTTCATCTAACTCATCTGACCTAGATGAGGTTGATATATCTTTCATTTCCAAATCTTCAAGAACTGGACAAGAATTAAGAATTTCCACAATATGCCCATCATCAATAAATTGAACACTTTTCAAGTGTAGAGTTCTAAGTGAGGGAAGGTTAGCAGGTATAAAATGATTCACACTTACACCTTTTAGCTTTAGAACAACAAGAGTACTAGAACAGAAAACGCAAGAATTGGAGTGTCATACATGCAGTGGCGGAGGAACATGGGGGCGGGAGGGTGCTGTTGCACCCCTCAAAAGTTGAAAATTCTATCAAATATGCTTTATCAATTTTAAGACACCTCTCATAATTTTTATATCATTTATATTATCATACATTAGCTTTGGTTGTTTTATTTCTAAAGTTACAAAAATGGATCTAAAAAGTTCTTTTAACTTTATTAAGATACTTAATTTTTATATAAAATTAATTTATAAAAATTTATTATCTTTAAACAATTTAAATATATTTGAGTAAAAAATTGTTGAATCGTCTATATGTATAGACAATATAATTATGTTGATCCTATTGTTTTTTCTTACAATTTTTGTAGTTTTTTTTGTAGTTGGTGTTAGACTTAAACTAATTCATTCAATTTGATTTTAGTATTTTTTTATGTTAGCAATGATATTAAATAGTTAATTGTATTAGTGATAGAATAATTTATTTTTAATTCATTGTATTGAAATTAATAGTTAATTTGTGCATGTTTCATCAAATTTATATAAAAGTTAAACTCTTATCCTTTAATTAATGCAATTTAGAAATGATACAATAATTTAATATTAGAAAATTAATAGTTTTTTAAACAATAAGCATCTAAAATAAAATAAAATAATATAAAAATATTATGAATTTTGTGTTTTTGTTTTAGAAGAGATACAATAATTGAACATGCAAAATTTGATGTTTTTTTTATGAAAAAAAAATCTAAAAAGTATAAATTATATATAATTGTTATGAATTTTAAAAATATTGTTGCCCCCCTTATTATTTTAGACAAGATCCGCCACTGCATACATGTGAACGTCAATGTGCTTCACTCCACGTTCTGCTGCAGCGGTTAACCATGTCAAGACATTGTGTTCAAGCATAGAGTTATCATGATATTCATGACAACGTAGGCGAAAGCTTTTGATGGGTTGGTGCACACTTCTTTCATAAATAGTTAGATTTACCATATTAATAAAGCTAAAATATGGTTCTTCTTTTGTGAAAAATCTTTGATCATCGAAGTCGAGATTGGGACTAGGATATAAAAACCATAGTGGCCTCCACCTCTTAGAAAGTACACGAGTTGCAAAAGCATCTTCAGATGGGAGAAATGAAATAATGTGACCGAGGATTTCATCTGGCAACTTACTAATCCTGTCATCCTCCATCTCTGGAATCTGCATTACGAACAGTCTTGTAGATGGAGTACTTAAAGAATTTGTTTCTATTAGTAACTAATATCAATATTCATTTGCTTTCTCGAGTAAGAAATGAAGGTAAAGGATGATATGCTATCAAATGCATTATGATTATTTATGAAGGAAGGACCTTTCATTTTCCATACGTTTTCATGTTTTCATGTGTTAAATTGAATTGAATGTGAGTGGCTGTAAGTGTTTTTGTTTTTTCCAAGTTCTTTTTTATTTCCAACAAAGAGTGGAAAATTATGATTAAATTAATCATATGTATAAACTAAATTACTAAAATATAAAAACATTTACGGTAAAAAAAATTATTTTAATAGGTAAAGAACTGAACCATTTATTATAAATAATTTATTTAATTAAATTAAAAACTAAAATCAATTTAAATTGTTTATTTCGTTATTTTAAAAAATATTTTGAAAAAAAATATCTTATTAATTTTCTTTTTAAACTGATTTCACTATCACCATGTTTAAATCGGTGTGGTGTCGTTTTCTTTACCTCCCCGTTTCACTTGGGAGGACGGCACGCTAGACCCATCACGCGAAATTTGGAAGGAGAATGCGCCCGTGGCGGGATGAATTTTATTTCAGTTCTTCCTACGATATCACACGAACTTTCTTATTTGTCCTACGAGTAGGAAAGGGGAAAAAAGATCTCAACTAAACCCTAGGAGTTTGCTAAGTGTGGGGATTTACACCTAGACTAGAAATTCTGGAGTCCGGGAGGTCGGTTATACATAGGGAAGTGTTTAAACACCCTACATATCTGTAGTACTCTACAGGAACCTTCTCTGTGTCATTGTGTTTGTGTTTGCTGCTAATGATTGGGAAAGTTTCTCCTTTGTGTTAGGAGAGAGAATTGAATTGATTTGAAAAGACAGACAGACAGACAGACTGACTATTTTTTGGTTTTTTATTAGCTCGCTGAGATTCCTTGTGAACCTCATGCCTACATATCCCTAGTGGAAGTCAGAGCTTAATGTAGTTCGGGGAACTAACTAGGGAAATTAATGTTTTTTGGTGCCTTGCTTGAAGCTCAAGGTTGAAGCTTGGAATTAAATCTCTGTTTACAGTAAAGAGACATGAAATTATCTCTACAGAGAGGTATTTGTACTATTCTACCACAAACATTTAAAGGAGTGACAGAATAACTGAATTCATTTCATTCAAGAGGGGGACCTTACTTGTGTGTGTGCAAGTATGCCAGTCAGATGCCTCTTAAATGAAAGAAAGATGCTCGTCCAAATTAGGGAAAGTGTACAAGTCTGGGGATGTGCCAGAGCATGTCTTTCAGAATCCTAAATGGGAGACTTTGATTGAAATTGAAATTGAAATGTTTGTTTGTTTGAATGTGGTAGAGTAGTAAAAATATCTCTTTATAGAGATAAGCTATGTCTATCTACTGTATGAAAGATTTGACTTTAGCTGGCTTGTATGAGGCCCAAGCTTGAGGCTTTTTGATTGATTAATTAATATTATTGACTCTGGGAGATGACTCTACTGAGGATTAATTACAGGGTATTTTTGTGTTCTGTACAAAGCCCAGAATTGAGGCTGATTCTACTTAGGGAGACTCTATTTATGTGCCTTGTACAAAGCCCAAGGTTGTGGCTAACTTTAGCTAGAGAAAAACACTATTTTCTGCCTTGTACAAAGCCCAAGGTTGTGGCGGACTCTTAAATGAATTAAGTATGGATGACTATATGGGGAAAGATCCTAAGTGTTAGGAATCTTTGACACATGAAAGATATGGTTTATCTGCCTTGTACAAAGCCCAAGGTTGTGGCTACTGAGTGATGAAGGACTCACTGGGGAGACTCTATTATCTGCCTTGTACAATGCCCAAGGTTGAGGCTGACTCTTGACAGGGGAGTTTTATTGTTTGGGTGCCTTGTATGAAGCCCAAGGTTGAGGCTAACTGTTTTTTTTGTTGTTTTTAACTCTATTGAGGAGATTTTATCTATTAAAAGACTGTTTTTTGATGGAAGCTAACCCTTTCCAGGGATTTGACTCAGCTGGTGAATTTGTCTGTTAAAAGACTGACTTTTATCATGTTTTTGGAGGCTGACCCTTTCCAGGGGTTTTGACTCTTTTGGGGAAATTATCTCCTAAGAGAAATGAATCTATTTATTATTTTTTTTTTTTTGACATTTATTAATTGACTTTGGAGGCTAACCCTTTCCAGGGGTTTTTATGAAATGATGGATTGATTTTAATTGACTTTGGAGGCTAACCCTTTCCAGGGGTTTTTATTAAAATGAATGATTTGGGTAGCACTCCATTAATTATTAAAGGATGAAAGGATTGGCAGAAAGATTATCTAGTGGAGACTTCTTGTTTAAAGCCCAAGATGAAGGCTGACTCAATGCTGAGGATGACCAAACATGGATCCTAGACTCTACTAAGGAGGATTGATGAAGATAAGGGTGACAGAGACTGTCCATGTCTCTCATTCCAAAAATGTGCTCAATGTGAGATTGAGACAAACTTAGCTTGTTTTAAGTCTGGTTTAAATTGGAAGAAACTCACCAGGGTAGGCTAAAAGGTGACTAAAGACCTGTTCCTATGTTTATAAGAAACCTGATGGGTCCTTGTATACAAGCTCAAGAGGAAGCTGGAAATGCTTTTAAGAAGCCTGTGGGTCCTTGTACAAAGCCCAAGAGGAGGCTAATCGAGGGTCCTTGTTATAGCACAAGAGAAAGCTTATGTGGTTTTGAACTTATTTTGGCTCTAAGCAAATGGGTAAGAGGTTTCACCGGGAATAATTCCTCTTTGGGTGGATGTGTCCTATTTTTTTTTGATTCTAAGGTTTTTGCCAAGATGTTTCACCGGGAATAATTCATCTTGGGGGTTTGAACTACAGATCTCTAATTAGGAAAGAGCCTTCACCGGGAAGACATTCTCAATCCTAGGTCATATTCCTATAATATATATAGTTTAACTGTCCTAGGGTTTATACTCAAACGTAGTTCTAAACTAATATATGCACAGTTCTATATTTGACAGTAATTTAAACAAAGACTGTAAATTGAAAACTTGTAAAGCCTAACCTGGATGGAGTGGAGGCCATTGAAGAAGTATGTACAGAGCCTCAACAGTATTTTTGTTGTTTTGTTGATAACAGTTGAATGTATATGATGAACAGTTAATGGTTTTTGAAAACAGAAGAAGTGAAGATGGACAAAGGTCACATAGGTATCTGAAGAGTTTCACCGGGAATAATGCCCTTCAAATACCAGAAGAATGTTTTTGAAAACAGAAAGAAGATTTTGAAAATACAGTTTTGAAAACAAGCTAAGAAGAGAAGGTTTTTTGGGACTTACACTCTATTAGAGGCCCACTTAAAAATGATTTACTGTTTATGAAAACAGTTGAAGAAAAGATTGAAATGATATAAGGTTTTGTTGTTTGAAAACCTTAATCATCTGTGTAATCGGAGATTTGAAAACAATTTTGTAGATTGACAAAAGTCAACTTAATTAAGGCAAAGATGAAATCTATACCTAATTAAGACCTAAATAAATAGGGTTTTTATCATAACATTATTCACAAAGTAATTAGGTTAAAACAAAATGAATATATATGTTTTAAAGTATTTAAGAAAACATTTAAAACATACTATTTTAAACCTAATTAAAATACATGAAATAAATAATATTTTTATGATTTTTTTTGATTATTTATAAAATATATATATTAATCAACAAGTGTTTAAAAAATGAAGTCAAAATGAATTAATTTGATAAGTTAAATAATTGGTTAAAGTTGTGAAGGAATTAAGTTAGAAAAGTGATAAAAAAAATAGGTTTTGGTCCTAGCAAGGCTTGAACTCACGCCCTTATAGCCACACACTCAAAACAACACCACTGAGCCAAACGCCAGTTGGTGACTATAACACGCGCGCATTTGGTTTTGTTTTAAAACAAGTTAGAAAAATCTGAAAAAAAAATAAAAGGATGAAAAAGTCTGGGGCGAGGGGGATTCGAACCCCAGACTTGTGGCATGATGATACTAAGGGCGCATGTGTGGCCACTAGGGCAAGTTGTTTAGTCGTTAATAAAACGCATACCATTCAAAATAAAATAAAGCCTGCCCTGAGAATTCAAATTTGCGCGCCACCACCATCTTCGTCTTCAACCTCAAGCTCTCCATTTTTGGATTTCTGAACTCACTCGTTTCTCAACCATTTGTCATGATGTAAACACGAAACTTGCTCTAATTTCACTCACGATTCTAAATATGTAACTAACATGAACTATCATTAACTACATCTAACTAATTTATCAGAAATCGTGAAGAACCCTAAAATTTCAAAATCAAATTAAATGACTATACTGAAAGATAAATGGATGATGATAGAGGGTTTTCAATCCTCTGATGATGCTGAACAAGATAGAATCGAGCTATTTCACAAAAGGTACTTAAATTAGAGAGGTGAAGTTCAGAAACTTACCTCTGAAAATGGAGATCGTGAGGATGATTGAGAGCACCTGGGTTTGAATGAATGATCTCAATAGCTTCCCTGAGACTCAATGATGCTAACTGGATGCTTATTGTAGCCTGAATCCATCTGAATTGTTCTATGGACCTCCCTCGATTTGAGCTTCAAGTGGACATGGAGGTTGTTGAATCCTGAGTTACAGATGAGCTGCAGCCATCTGGTTAGCTTCACTATGACCTGAGGAGTGTGTCTGGATGATTGGCTTGCCTTGAAACCTTCTGAATCACTCCATGGACCTCCAACTGCAAGTGCTCCAAAGTGAGAGCAACAATGGTGTTCCTCCACCTACAGAAGTGATCCAGGTGCTTGGATCACCTCAAATGACCTCCCTTGAGATGTTAGAATGCTCACTTCCCAAAGATAAGCTTTGGTTTGAAGAAATCGATTCTTCTTGCCAAAGAACTTTGAAAAACAATGAACAAGAGGAGAGAAGGAGAAAGCAAGTAATATGGTTGCTTTGGTGTATTTTTGAATGAGGAATGCATCTGTATTTATAGGCAAATGGATCAGTATAGCTGCAGAGGAGTGAGCTTCCTTAGTGAAGTTGATTTGCTTTCTTAGCCATGAAGGAATTTTGCAAATATCTCTTATGCAATGATGAGAATTTTGATTCCAGCTGATCAATCCCCTAGCCCTCGATTTTGCTTGATCTTAGGGGACAATTCTGAGCCAGAAATGAGCTCTAATTGGTTGGTGAGAAGATTCCTTGGGTGATTCATCAATTTGCCATAAATTCACAAATGTAATCATTACATAATCACATGTTCTTGTTTTTTAGAATCTTCTTCAATCCTTATGGCATGGTGAAAATGAATGCATGGCATGATTTCAGATGTGTTATGGGTCGTGTAGCATCCATAAGAGAGGTTATTTGCACAAAATTTGCAAAGTCCAAAAGTGTCCATGACCTATAATTTTACTTCATGAGGCCAACTTTGAACAAGCATAACTCCTAGCTCAAATTGAATTTGGAGAAGGTTGAACACAATTTGGAAAGCCCTAAACATCTACTTCAAATCATTAGTTTATGTCTTCTTCAGAATCATTTAGGAAATTTGTGAAAAATGAGCCTAAAGTTGGATGAAAACTAGGTTAAAACACTTAGAAAAATTTCTAAGTGTTTATGACCTAAACTTCAAAATTTCCAAAACTTCATAAATGGTTGATCTTTTGAAAAAAGTTCCTTTGTAAGATGTTGTTTTATTTTGCAAGATCTACAACTTTCATGTTGGAAGTTTTTTGAGTTGTGTAGGTGAAATTTTGAGATCTCACCATGCCTTCAAAAACCCTAATTCCCGACTTTTCGCTCCTTGATGAATTTCTTTGAATTTCTTTGGCCAAATGACTTTGACATCCATATATTGATGATATTGATCTTTGAAAGTCATTTTTTGACCAAAAACCTTAAAAGTCAATGATGATCCTTCACAGTTGACTTTTTCCTGACAAAGTGAATTTTTGGGCTTTTGTGTAGAAATAAGATCTTCTCCACAAATGGATGATATAAATGGATTATATGGAGGTAGTAGAGATCCTTGAATCATGTCTTGAGTTTTGGATTCATGCCCTGATCAGAAGTCAACTATCTTGGTGAATTAGGTCAAAACCCTAATTTGTCGACCATGTGAAAGTAATGACTGTAGACTTTGAATTGAAGTGTGATGTCCAGTAGACCTTGTAATATGAGTTATTTGAAGATGATTGATGTCTTTGAATGACCCTCTGAGGTTTTTTTTAGGGTTTCCCAAATGTGATCCCTGATTTCAGTCCTTGATAGGCTCAGAACCCTAGTCTGGCGACCTGAGTAAACCTGTACTCATATGACTGGATGTCTAATCAATCATAGATGAGAAAAGTGAAGTCTTTGAGCCTCATGATTGTATTAGGGACTAATCCTTGTATTGATTGATCCTTTGCCTGAGCTTTCTTGTCTTTGAGCATCCTCGATTAGGTACCAGATGGAGAAATGACTGCTCTGGGTACTTCTCTTGACCTGATGAAAAATTCTGAAGATATGTCATCTCAGGGGGGTCAAAAATTAGGGTATGACAGATGCCCCTATTTAAGTTTCTTTTATCTGGAGGGAGAGAGATTGAGATCTCGATCTCTCCTGCGTAAAAGAGACTTAAATATCAAAGAATGCCCGAATTTTGGGCGCTCCTGAGATGTTATAATTGATAAAATCTTTGCATGATTTGATCCTGTTGTCGCGCTTGACGGGGGATGAGGAGACAAACTCCTGTAGAAATACTTGATGTGGATTCTGGAGAATGGATGGCAATGTAGGATGCGCAGTCCATCTTCTTTAACTAAGTGTCGATACTTAGAAAAAGGTAAACAACCTCCTCTCGTTCCGGATGTCCAAATCTCGAAACTGGTCTTAGTTGCGTTTGGACAATATCTCAGATAAAGAGAAAATCTCCAAAGGTTTGTTTCCTCATCAAACTTCTCATCAGCACTTGGAGACGAGACGCCATTTGATGGTAGTAAAGAAACTTCAAAGGTTTGTTTCCTCATCAAACTTCTCATCAGCGCTTGGAGATAAGATGCCATTTGATGGTAGTAAAGAAACTTCAAAGGTTTGTTTCCTCATCAAACTTCTCATCAGCGCTTGGAGATAAGATGCCATTTGATGGTAGTAAAGAAACTTCAAAGGTTTGTTTCCTCATCAAACTTCTTATCAGCGCTTGGAGATAAGATGCCATTTGACGGTAGTAAAGAAACTTCACCATCTTCCCTTTTGACTTGACGTCTTTGAAAGATTGTCATATGGGCCCATGATCTTTTGAGGGGCTAATGACTTCGTTTGAAGGCGGACGAACTGTTTTCGGGGTGAAAACTGCCATTCGTCAACTGATGCCTGGGGAATCAACGAACTATTTTCCTAAGAGGAAAACTGCCATTCATCGACTCTGTGGGGAGTTAAGCATCCCAGAAACAGACAAACTGTTTGAAGAAACTGCCATTTGTCGACCTCTTGAGTATTTAGCAGACAAACTGTCTTTTCTTGGGAAAAGACTGCCATTTGCCAATTGCTAGGGGAGCAAACTGTCTTCTACTGGGAGAGACTGCCATTCGTCGACCCTGTCATGAAAGAAAGTGAGCAAACTGTCTTCTGCTGAAAGAGACTGCCATTTACTGACTTTGTTAGGGAATCTGAACTATCTTCTGGATGAAGACTATCATTTGCTGACTCCGCTGGGGAATCGTTTGTAGATCTGCTGGGAGATTCTGAATTATTTTCTTTGACGAAAAAGAAGGTGGCATCTCTCGACCTTGCTGGGGAAATACCAGACCTGTAGGGAGTTCCGGAATGTGAAGCAGACTATCTTATCGGAAGAAGACTGTCGAATGTCGCTCTGCAGGAGATTCTCGGCTGAGGGATTCCAAAAGTGAACAAACTATCTCTTTGAGGGAGACCACCATTTATTGACTTGCTTGGGGAAACCTCTCTACATGGATCGTTGTCTTGAAGGAAAAAGTTTCTCCAGTGTTTGTAGGGGAAACTTGAGTTCATGCCCTCATGACTCGGGCATTCTCATGATTAAAAGCCTCAATTTAACTATGCAGTTGTGATGTAATGTATGCATGAATATTATGACAATTATAAAATGTAAAGTGAATGTGAATAGAATTGTCGCGGATGTGAAATCCTATGATACGACTGAAATTCTTGTGGATCAGAAGATGTCCTCTTCTTGGAGTTCGAACTCTCTCGGGAATATCTGGTTATCAGTTGTCCGCTGTTTGAAATGAGTAATATGAATTGAAGTGAAGATCCGTCATCGGGAGATGTTCGCAAAGCGACCTCATGGGGAAATCTTGGTTCCCGGAGTCTCCCCCGTTCTCGGAGCAACTGTTTGCATTCTTCCTATTGTTTGTAAGCCTTAGAAAGAACTTTCACCTTTATTTTTGCAAGTAAATTCATTTTTATTTTATGAAAACATTTGTTTCAAGAAATTGACTATTTAAACTTAAAATGCATTTCAAGAAACTGAATAAGACTAGATTGCAAAGGAAAGCACAAGGCTCAAATTATTATATATGGAATGGTAATCAGCCAAATGCTTGATTCCATGGAGTATTTACAAAGTTGGAAATCGGTAATTTTCGGGAAAAGGGCTACGATGAAACGTGACGACCGTTATCTTTCCCTTCCACTCCAAGTTGCGCTGTATTCGTGCTTCGTAGAAGATGACCTACTGCTGATGAACACTCCGCTATGGATTTTGAATGATCAAGTTTGTCCTGAACACAGTTACTTGCCATATATCCCTAACTTTTGCGTAAACTACCCCTTTCGGGTTTTAAGTTTACCGGGATTGATTATCATTTTTTATGTCTCTAATTTTTGCCTGAATCGCCCTTTCGGGTTTTCGATTCATCGAGACGCTCTTTTTTGCCTAAGTCGCTCTTTGCGAGTTTTCAACTTAGCGAGCTGTTCTTTTGTTTATTTAGGCGAAGTATTTCTTGACTGCGTCGACGTTCACAGGACGGGTGAATTCTTCTCCATCCATAGTCGTGAGTATTAAGGCTCCTCCTGAGAAAGCTCTCTTGACCACGTAGGGGCCGTCATAATTGGGAGTCCATTTCCCTCTCGAATCTGTGAGAAAAGATTGAATCTTTTTGAGTACAAGGTCGCCTTCTTTGATTGTGCGAGGTCGAACCTTTTTGTCGAAAGCTTTCTTCATTCTTTGTTGATATAGCTGTCCGTGGCATAAAGCTGTCATGCGCTTTTCTTCGATTAAGTTCAGTTCATCGAATCTGCTTTGACACCACTCGGCTTCTGTTAATTTTGCCTCCATCAAAACTCTCATTGATGGAATCTCAACCTCTATAGGTAGGACTGCCTCCATGCCATATACAAGGGAGAAAGGAGTTGCTCCAGTCGAAGTACGTACTGATGTACGGTAACCATGAAGAGCATACGGGAGCATTTCATGCCAATCTTTGTAAGTGATGACCATCTTCTGAATGATTTTCTTGATGTTTTTGTTAGCTGCCTCTACAGCTCCATTCATCTTTGGTCTGTAAGGAGATGAGTTGTGATGTTCAATCTTGAATTCTTCACAAAGTTCCTTCATCATTTTGTTATTCAAATTTGACCCATTGTCAGTGATTATCTTGCTAGGAATGCCGTAGCGACAGATGATGTGATTCTTGATAAACCTGACGACAACTTGTCTTGTAACGTTGGCATATGAAGCTGCTTCAACCCATTTGGTAAAATAGTCTATGGCTACCAAGATGAAGCGATGTCCGTTGGACGCTTTTGGCTCGATCATTCCAATCATGTCGATTCCCCACATGGAGAAAGGCCAAGGGGAAGAGAGCATGTTGAGCAGAGATGGCGGCACATGAATGAAGGATAGAAAAACACTTAGAAAGGGGGGGGATTGAATAAGTGTGACTTTAAATCTTGAGCGATAAAAATAAAATGCACAATTATTTTTATCCTGGTTCGCTGTTAACGAAGCTACTCCAGTCCACCCCCGCAGAGATGATTTACCTCAACTGAGGATTTAATCCACTAATCGCACGGATTACAATGGTTTTCCACTTAGCCGCAACTAAGTCTTCCAGAGTCTTCTGATCACAACCTGATCACTCCAGGAACAACTGCTTAGTTCACTCCTAAGACTTTTTCTAGAGTCTACTGATCAACACGATCACTCTAGGCTTAGTTCACTCCTAAGACTTTCTGCTCAGCCAACTGCCAAGACTTCCTGCTCAGCCAACTGCCAAGACTTCCTGCTCAGCCAACTGCCAAGACTTCCTGCTTAGCCAACTGCCAAGACTTCCTGCTCAGCCAACTGCCAAGACTTCCTGCTTAGCCAACTGCCAAGACTTCCTGCTCAGCCAACTGCCAAGACTTCCTGCTTAGCCAACTGCCAAGACTTCCTAGAGTATACTGATCAACTGATCACTCTAGTTCCTTACAACTTAATGTAATCTATTCAAGAGTTTACAAATGCTTCTTAAAAGCGATAATCACAACTGTGATATTTCTCTTACAATTTAAGCTTAATCTCACTAAGATATTACAACAGCAATGTAGTGAGCTTTGATGAAGATGAAGATTCTGAGTTTAGATTGAACAGCGTTTCAGCAAGTTAATTTGAATTGTCTTTGTTCAGGATCGTTAACCTTGCTTCTCATCAGAACTTCATATTTATAGGCGTTGAGAAGATGACCGTTGAATGCATTTAATGCTTTGCGTGTTCCGTACAGCTTTGCATTTAATGTTATACGCTTTTGTCAACTACCTCGAGCCTTGTTCACGCTGTGTCTACTGACGTAGCCTTTAGTAGCTTTAACGTTCCTTTTGTCAGTCAGCGTAGTCTGCCACGTGTACTTCCTTCTGATCTGATGTTTGTGAATACGACGTTTGAATATCATCAGAGTCAAACAGCTTGGTGCACAGCATCTTCTGATCTTCTGACCTTGAAGTGCTTCTGAGCGTGATACCATCTTCTGATCTTCAGTGCTTCTGATCTCATGTTCTTCTGATGCTTCCATAGACCCATGTTCTGATTCTGCTTCGACCATCTTCTGATGTCTTGCCAGACCATGTTCTGATGTTGCATGCTGAACCATTTGAGACACATCTTCTGAGCGCTGAATTATGCGTACTCTTTATATATTTCCTGAAAGGGAAATTGCATTGGATTAGAGTACCATATTATCTTAAGCAAAATTCATATTATTGTTATCATCAAAACTAAGATAATTGATAAGAACAAATCTTGTTCTAACAATCTCCCCCTTTTTGATGATGACAAAAACATATATAAATGATATGAATTTGCGATCAGAAAGAGTAGACGGCAAAAGACAAATTACACAGCTATAGCATAAGCATATGAATATGTCTCCCCCTGAGATTAACAATCTCCCCCTGAGATAAATAATCTCCCCCTGAAATAAATACTCGAAGAACTTTGATAAAAGACTTCCCTGATTATTTCGGTAGAGACGATCATATAAGCTTCTGCCTTCAGAGAATTCATAGCTTCTGACTTCTGCTTCCATTGGACAGCTTCAGAACTTGAATTTCTTTGATCTTCAGAACATTCACAGCTTCTGACTTCTGCTTCCATTCAGGACAGCTTCAGAACTTGAATTTCTTTGATCTTCAGAACATTCACAGCTTCTGACTTCTGCTTCCATTCAGGACAGCTTCAGAACTTGAATTTCTGGATCTTTTTGGAGCATTCACATCTTCTGATTTCTGCTTCCCTCGGATAGCTTCAGAACTTGAATGTCTACCAACATCACTTCATGCTAGATTTGTATCAGAACATTGTTGAATGTACCAGAGCATCATCTGAGCATCTCTACATCCTGAAATGTTACAGAACAAAAACTAAACGACAAAAGTCAGCATGAACGAGTTAGAACATAAAATGTATATTCAAATACATGATATGTATCAGAGCCAAATGTATCAGAGCATTTAGGCTAAAAACATGTATCAAAGCAAATAATGTATCAGAGCCATAACATTATATGTATCAGGGCAAATAGAATTTTGTCATAACAGGATAGACAATGATATTCAAATTCTATTATCAGTGCTTCTGATTCATTCTTCTTTCTTGCTTCTGATCTCTGAAGCTTGACAGCACTCAGCTTGCTTCAGTTTCCATGGTTTTGCTTCTAGTGTTTGCTTTGAAGATTCACTTCACTTCTTTGTACCTGCAAAACACTTAAACTGAGTAGAACTTGCAGTTCTTGTTAGTGAATGTGTGGGAGCCTTTACCCAGCAACTGATAGATTTAATCAAATCATTTATCATTTATCTTTCTCCCCCTTTTTGTCATAACATCAAAAAGAATAAAAAAAATTCAGATGTATAAAACGACAAAAGAAAACATTTACTGGAATGTATAACACAAGGAAACTTTTCATTGATAATCAAAAGATATTACAAAAGGTTCCTATGTTTAACAAGATGAGAAACATTCCTAGCAAATACAAAAAAGGATTTCCAAAAAGGAAATCACTACAAAAATTAAAAACAGAACCCTAGCTAGACACGCTCTGTGTCAACCCATCAAGAATCCCGGAGGACTTCTTGTCTTCCAGACTGAAACCTCCACTGTAGGAGAGATCCCAGAACCAAGGAGGAAGTGAGGGACAGTTCACAGACAGAGAGCTAATGTTGCAAACGGGGCTTTTCCTTAACATAGAAGTTAAGAATATCATTCTTAACCTCCTCCCATAACTCAAGAAAGTCTTCTGTCTTTGGGTGAAAGTTGATAACAACATCAAAGAAGAGTCTGACTTGAGCGGTATTAGAAGAGCCATCCCGAGATGCACAGAGATCTGTCGCCTTTGAGTCATGGAGCTTCAACAGGCTTAGGGTGAACGCTAGGTTTTGAGAGAAGAAATGAAAACCGAGAGAGAGAGAGAGAGAGAGAGAAATCTTTGAAGAGGAAAACAAAAAGATAGGAAACCAAAAAACCATTTTGAAGAGTATTTAAAAGAAAATAAAGTGAAACGAATGATGAAAAGCATTTAATGTTACGTGACGTGAGGAGAGATAATAAAGACAAATGAAGTGACTGGCACAGTTACCTATGGTCGGCGTCCCTTCAACTGCACGCGCGCTTATCTATGAATAGTAACGACAGGTTTACCATCCCGAGATAAAACGTAACAGCTGTTTTGCTCTAAAAGAGGTTCTGAATCAACTTAGACAATGAAACGTTAGTAATAACCGAATCATAATTTCTAAAAGAATTCAATCAGAACTTCTGATTAAAAAAAATGTTCCACATTCATTTCAGAAGATACTCATACATGAGAACTTCTCATCTTCTCATTCTGGGCATAAATCCATACTGATGTTCTTCAGAATGAACTTAAACCTATCTTCAGCCAGGGGTTTTGTAAAGATATCAGCCCATTGATGGTCTGTATCAACAAAGTTTAAAGAAATAACACCCTTCTGAACATAGTCCCTTATGAAATGATGTTTTATCTCAATATGTTTAGCTTTTGAATGAAGAATAGGATTCTTAGATAAACATATAGCAGAAGTATTATCACAGAATATAGGAATGTTACTCTCAAATATCTGATAATCTTCTAACTGACTCTTCATCCAGAGCATCTGTGTGCTACAACCAGCAGCTGCGACATATTCTGCTTCTGTTGTTGATAGAGCAATAGTTGCTTGCTTCTTGCTGTACCAGGAGATCAAATGACTTCCAAGAAATTGGCAACTTCCTGAAGTACTTTTTCTTTCAATTCTGTCTCCAGCATAATCAGCATCGCAGAATCCTACTAAGTTGTATTCTTTAGATTTTCTGTAAACTAAACCAACATTAGTAGTACCTTTCAGATACCTTAGAATTCTCTTAACAACAGTTAAATGAGATTCTCTAGGATCTGATTGGAATCTAGCACACAAACAAACACTGAACAGAATGTCAGGTCTAGAAGCAGTCAGATATAGAAGAGATCCAATCATACCTCTGTATAGCTTCTGATCTACCTTCTTACTTACCTCATCCTTACCTAGGATGCATGTTGGATGCATAGGAGTTTTGGCTTCTTTGCAGTCTAAAAGATTAAACTTCTTCAGAAGTTCCTTCACATACTTGGTCTGGTGAACATACGTTCCTTCTGATGTTTGATTTATTTGTATTCCAAGGAAATACTTGAGTTCTCCCATCATGCTCATTTCAAACTCAGCCTGCATAGACTTAGCAAACTCCTTTCCAAGTGTAGCATTAGATGTTCCAAAAATAATATCATCTACATATATTTGACAAATTAAAATATCCTTTTCAAAGGTTTTACAAAAGAGAGTAGTGTCCACTTTTCCTCTAGTGAAACCATTATCTAGAAGGAAAGAACTTAAGCGTTCATACCAAGCTCTGGGAGCCTGTTTCAATCCATACAATGATTTCTTAAGTTTAAAAACATGATTAGGAGACATAGAGTCTTCAAAACCCGGAGGTTGATGGACATAAACTTCTTCATCTATATAACCATTTAAGAAGGCACTCTTAACATCCATCTGATAGAGAGTGATGTTATGTTGAGTGGCAAAAGAAATTAATAGACGAATAGATTCTAACCTGGCCACTGGTGCAAAGGTTTCTGTGTAGTCAATCCCTTCTTGCTGACTATAACCCTGAGCTACCAGTCTGGCTTTGTTCCTTACCACTTCGCCTTTCTCACTGAGCTTGTTTCTGAAGACCCATTTTGTACCGATTATATTGAATCCATCTGGTCTAGGAACAAGATCCCAAACATCATTCCTTGTAAACTGATTTAGTTCTTCTTGCATAGCAATTATCCAGTCTGGATCTTCTAGAGCACGATCAACAGAAGTTGGCTCGATCAAAGATACAAGACCTAATTGACAGTCTGCATTGTTTCTAAGGAATGCTCTTGTTCTGATTGGATCATCCTTCTTTCCAAGAATGACATCTTCTGAATGACCAGAGATGAGTCTGGATGATCTTCTGATCCATTACTTCTGATATACACAGCTTCTGGAGGTTTACTACTTTGTTCTGCAGCTTCTGATAAGACAAAACTGTATCTGCAGAAATTCTTAAGCTCTTTGTTTCATTAGAAACAAGTTTATCATCAAAACAGATGTTTACTGATTTGTCCGCAATTAATGTTTCAATGTTGTATATTCTGTAGCATTTAGAGCAATCAGAAAAATCAAGAATGAAACACCAATGCTTTAGAGACAAACAAAACAGATGGTTCCAAGACTAATAAACTTTCTTTTCTGAATTCCTACAAACAAAGTTTCTTCAACAGATTTAAGAACCAGAACTTGAAAGACAATCTTTCTTCCCTTCAAGTGTTGAGACCAACTTGAATCCAGGTGTCAAGTCATGTTGAATGTTGTCTTCTTTGTTATCAAGAGAATCTGCAAAAGAAATAATCTTTTTCTTTGGTACCCACATCTTCTTGGGTCCTTTCTTGTTAGATTTTCTCAAGTTCTGATTGAACTTGGGTTTAACATTGTAAGCAATAGGAGGAACAGCATGATAATTCTTAATGTGAGTTTCATGATATTTCCTAGGTTGTGTTACATGCTTCTTAGTGTGTGTTATGTGAAAACTTTGTGCATGTGAGGTGTGCCTAATATCATGAGAGTGGCCATACTTGAACTGATCATACAATGGCTTGTATGTAATTTTCATTTCATCAACAGGTTCAAGTTTGTATGGGGTTTCACCCTCATAACCAATGCCAACTCTTTTGTTTCCAGACACAGCATATATCATAGAAGCTAGCTGACTTCTGCCAATACTTCTAGATAAGAATTTTCTGAAACTTAAATCATATTCTTTCAGAATATGGTTCAGACTAGGAGTGGATTTTTCTGAATCAGAAGGAGATCCAACATTATTGGATAATTTTAAAAGTTTTTCTTTTAATTCAGAATTCTCCAACTCAAGCTTCTTTGTTTCAAATTCAAATTGCTTTTTCAGCTTTTTGTATTTGAGACTAATCTGAGACTTGAGTTCCAGAAGTTCAGTTAGACCGGAAACTAACTCATCTCTAGTAAGTTCAGAAAATACCTCTTCAGAATCTGATTCTGATGTAGATTCTGATCCGTCATCTTCTGTCGCCATCAGCGCACAGTTGGCCTGCTCATCTTCTGAATCATCTTCTGACTCATCCCAGGTTGCCATAAGACCTTTCTTCTTATGAAACTTTTTCTTGGGACTTTCCTTCTGAAGATTTGGACATTCATTCTTGTAGTGTCCAGGCTCATTGCATTCATAGCACATGACCTTCTTCTTGTCAAATCTTCTTTCATCAGAAGATTCTCCACGTTCAAATTTCCTTGAACTTCTGAAGCCTTTGAACTTCCTTTGCTTGGTCTTCCAGAGTTGATTTAGCCTTCTGGAAATCATGGACAGTTCATCTTCTTCTTCAGATTCTGATTCTTCAGGATCTTCTTCTCTGGCCTGAAAAGCGTTAGTGCATTTCTTGATATTTGATTTTAATGCAATAGACTTACCTTTCTTTTGAGGCTCATTTGCGTCCAGCTCAATCTCATGACTTCTCAAGGCACTGATAAGCTCTTCCAGAGAAACTTCATTCAGATTCTTCGCAATCTTGAATGCAGTCACCATCGGACCCCATCTTCTGGGTAAGCTTCTGATGATCTTCTTTACATGATCAGCCTTGGTGTATCCTTTGTCAAGAACTCTCAATCCAGCAGTAAGAGTTTGAAATCTCGAAAACATCTTTTCAATGTCTTCATCATCCTCCATCTTGAAGGCTTCATACTTCTGGATTAAGGCAAGAGCTTTTGTCTCCTTGACTTGAGCATTTCCTTCATGAGTCATTTTCAAGGACTCATATATGTCATAGGCCGTTTCCCTGTTAGATATCTTCTCATACTCAGCATGAGAGATAGCATTCAGCAAAACAGTTCTACATTTATGATGATTCCTGAAAAGCTTCTTTTGATCATCATTCATTTCTTGCCTTGACAGCTTTACGCCTCTGGCATTTACAGGATGTTTGTAACCATCCATCAGAAGATCCCATAGATCACCATCTAGACCCAGAAAGTAACTTTCCAGTTTATCTTTCCAGTATTCAAAGTTTTCACCATCAAATACCGGCGGTCTAGTATAACCATTGTTACCGTTGTATTGCTCAGCAGAGCCAGATGTAGATGCAGGTGTAGGTATAGTCCTTTCACTTTCATCAACCATCTTTTAAATGAAGCGTTTTTCTCTTCCTGAATCTTTTCTAAACACGGTTAAGTGCTTGCACCTTAGAACCGGCGCTCTGATACCAATTGAAGGATAGAAAAACACTTAGAAAGGGGGGGATTGAATAAGTGTGACTTTAAATCTTGAGCGATAAAAATAAAATGCACAATTATTTTTATCCTGGTTCGCTGTTAACGAAGCTACTCCAGTCCACCCCCGCAGAGATGATTTACCTCAACTGAGGATTTAATCCACTAATCGCACGGATTACAATGGTTTTCCACTTAGCCGCAACTAAGTCTTCCAGAGTCTTCTGATCACAACCTGATCACTCCAGGAACAACTGCTTAGTTCACTCCTAAGACTTTTTCTAGAGTCTACTGATCAACACGATCACTCTAGGCTTAGTTCACTCCTAAGACTTTCTGCTCAGCCAACTGCCAAGACTTCCTGCTCAGCCAACTGCCAAGACTTCCTGCTCAGCCAACTGCCAAGACTTCCTGCTTAGCCAACTGCCAAGACTTCCTGCTCAGCCAACTGCCAAGACTTCCTGCTTAGCCAACTGCCAAGACTTCCTGCTCAGCCAACTGCCAAGACTTCCTGCTTAGCCAACTGCCAAGACTTCCTAGAGTATACTGATCAACTGATCACTCTAGTTCCTTACAACTTAATGTAATCTATTCAAGAGTTTACAAATGCTTCTTAAAAGCGATAATCACAACTGTGATATTTCTCTTACAATTTAAGCTTAATCTCACTAAGATATTACAACAGCAATGTAGTGAGCTTTGATGAAGATGAAGATTCTGAGTTTAGATTGAACAGCGTTTCAGCAAGTTAATTTGAATTGTCTTTGTTCAGGATCGTTAACCTTGCTTCTCATCAGAACTTCATATTTATAGGCGTTGAGAAGATGACCGTTGAATGCATTTAATGCTTTGCGTGTTCCGTACAGCTTTGCATTTAATGTTATACGCTTTTGTCAACTACCTCGAGCCTTGTTCACGCTGTGTCTACTGACGTAGCCTTTAGTAGCTTTAACGTTCCTTTTGTCAGTCAGCGTAGTCTGCCACGTGTACTTCCTTCTGATCTGATGTTTGTGAATACGACGTTTGAATATCATCAGAGTCAAACAGCTTGGTGCACAGCATCTTCTGATCTTCTGACCTTGAAGTGCTTCTGAGCGTGATACCATCTTCTGATCTTCAGTGCTTCTGATCTCATGTTCTTCTGATGCTTCCATAGACCCATGTTCTGATTCTGCTTCGACCATCTTCTGATGTCTTGCCAGACCATGTTCTGATGTTGCATGCTGAACCATTTGAGACACATCTTCTGAGCGCTGAATTATGCGTACTCTTTATATATTTCCTGAAAGGGAAATTGCATTGGATTAGAGTACCATATTATCTTAAGCAAAATTCATATTATTGTTATCATCAAAACTAAGATAATTGATAAGAACAAATCTTGTTCTAACAATGAATTCTATCGGCGTAGATCTGGCATTTGTGACACCTCTTTGCGTACTGGTAGCAATCTGACTCCATCGTCAGCCAATAATATCCAGCTCTCAGTATTTTCCTTGTCATGGTATGTCCATTGGTGTGAGTACCAAAGGAACCTTCATGTATTTCTTTCATGAGTATTTCTGCTTCTTTTCTGTCAACGCATCTGAGCAGAACCATGTCGAAGTTTCTCTTGTACAGAACATCTTCATTCAGGAAGAATCTACAAGCTAACTTTCTCAAAGTCTTTCTATCTTTCTTTGACGCCCCAAGAGGGTACTCTTGCTTTTGAAGAAAATTCTTGATGTCGTGGTACCACGGTTTGTCGTCGACGATTGCTTCTACTGTGAACACATGAGCGGGCCTATCCAGGCGCATAACATCGATCCGAGGAATGTCATTCCAATAATTTATCCTAATCATGGAAGAGAGTGTGGCTAATGCATCAGCCAAATTGTTTTCTTCACGAGGAATGTGATGAAAATCTACCCTGTCGAAGAATGGTAACAATCTTCTCGCGTAGTCTTTGTAAGGAATTAGCCCTGGTTGGCGTGTTTCCCATTCTCCTTTGATTTGATTGATGACCAAAGCAGAATCTCCATATACATCCAAGTGTTTGATTCTTAGATCCATGGCTTCTTCGAGACCTATGATGCAAGCTTCATATTCGGCCTCATTGTTTGTGCATTTGAAAGTTAATCTGGCAGTAAATGGAATATGGGTACCCTGAGGTGTAACAATGATTGCCCCAATTGCTCGTCCATAAGCATTGACAGCTCCGTCAAAGATTAAGCCCCACTGGGATCCTATCTCAGGTCCTTCGTCTGGTAGTGGCTCGTCGTAATCTTTCATCTTGAGGTACATGACGTCCTCGTCCAGAAAGTCGAAACTGGTTGATTCATGACCATTGAGTGGGTGGTGAGCCAGGTGCTCAGCTAGAATGCTTCCTTTCACGGCTTTCTGTGCGTGATACTCAATGTCATATTCTGACAACAACATCTGCCAACGGGCAATTCTCCCGGTTAAAGCAGGCTTCTCAAAGATGTACTTGATTGGATCCATATGAGAGATCAAGTAAGTAGTATGTCGAATCATGTACTGGCGGAGACGCTTGGCAGCCCAGGCCAAAGCACAACACGTCTTCTCGAGCATGGAGTAGCGGGATTCACAGTCAGTGAATTTCTTGCTCAGGTAGTAGATGGCATGCTCTTTTCTCTTTGTCTCGTCTTGCTGTCCAAGGACACAACCCATGGAATCTTCTAAGACGGTTAAGTACATTATCAAAGGTCTTCCTTCCACTGGAGGAGACAAGATGGGTGGTTCGAGCAGATATTCCTTAATGCTGTCGAACGCTTTCTGACAATCGTCTGTCCAGACGCAACTTTGATTTTTCCGTAGAAGTTTGAAAATAGGAGCACAAGTTGCAGTCATGAGATATATGAATCTCGAGATGTAATTCAGACGTCCAAGAAATCCTCTAACTTGTTTCTCGGTTCTGGGTGAAGGCATTTCTTGAATTGCCTTGACTTTGTCTGGATCTACTTCAATTCCTCGTTTGCTGACAATGAAACCAAGGAGTTTTCCGGAGTAGACACCAAAGGTACACTTGTTGGGGTTCAGGCGAAGCTGAAACTTCCGTAAGCGTTGAAATAACTTTGTCAGATTCTGTATGTGATCTTCTTCATTTTCTGATTTGGCAATCATGTCGTCCACATAGACTTCCACTTCTTTATGCATCATGTCGTGGAAAAGCGTAGTCATGGCCCTTTGATAAGTTGCCCCTGCGTTCTTTAGTCCAAAAGGCATAACACGGTAGCAGAACGTGCCCCAGGGGTGATGAAAGCTGTTTTTTCCATGTCTTCAGGTGCCATTTTGATTTGGTTATATCCTGAAAATCCGTCCATGAATGAGAAAACTTTGGATTTTGCTGTACTGTCTACCAACATATCAATATGTGGTAAAGGAAAATCATCCTTAGGGCTAGCTTTGTTCAAATCTCTGTAGTCGACGCACATGCGGACTTTTCCGTCTTTCTTAGGAACGGGAACAATGTTGGCTAACCACTGAGGGTATTCTGAAGTGACGAGGAAACCTGCGTTGATCTGCTTTTGAACTTCCTCTTTGATTTTCATGGCCATCTCCGGATGAGTTCTTCTCAATTTTTGCTTGACCGGAGGGCATTCTGCTTTTAATGGCAAGTGGTGCTCCACTATACTGGTATCCAACCCTGGCATATCTTGATAAGACCAAGCGAAGACATCTGAGAATTCTTTGAGTAGCTGTATCAAACTCTCTCTGATCTCTGAACTGAGCGAAGCTCCAATCTTAACCTCTCTTCTGTTTCCATCGGAACCAAGGTTAATGATCTCTAGAGGCTCATTGTATGGCTGAATGGCCTCTTCCTTTTGTTGAAGTAACCGTGAAATTTCCTTTGATATTTCTTCGTCTTCTTCTTCCTCTGCCTCGAATACAGGAAACTCAAAGCTTGGAGAAGTCATACGGTCGCACGTTTCAACGGGGTATTTTATGATTAATCTGCATATGTGTGACAAGTTTTATTTAGACAACGAGGGAAGACTCGGTGTATGCAGTTAATAATTTTTTTTTTGATGTTTTTTAAGGGTGTTTTTTAGGATTACCAATTTCCGAAAAAAAGAAAAGGAAAAACTAAACGAAAGAACAGAATGACATTTTTATTTATGGACAGTCATTTCTTGAAACAAAGACCCTATAAAACAAAACTCTATTGCTTTGGGCGAAGCAAAGAGGGACATTTAACTAAGAAATAGTAAAATGCAAAGCCCTATGAAACATCTCTTCACCCTGGGCTATGGTGAGAGGACAAAATAACGGTGAAAGTTCCTACTTAGGAGTGCGAACAACAGTTGAAACTTCAACAGCTGTCCAGTAGTGGCGAACCCCATTGTGCACTAAGTAATCTGGAACCTTAGGCTTAAGCTGGCCTGTGGTAGGTCTTGATTTACCAACCACTGTCTTTGCAACACTCAGACGATCTTCTTCTACTTCAGCAGACTGAGCGGTGTGAGCATACCCATTTCCAAGTGGAGTATGTCGGTTTTTCTTTTGAGGAAATTTCCAATCTTCTGAATGGAGAGACTCGTTGTCGGAGACACTTTCGAGATCATCCTCTTCTGTATTTTGGTCTTGCTCTTCTCCCAAGATGGCATTGACTAGATATGTGAACTCTAGATCCTTAGCTTCGGAAGGTGACTTAGGGATATAATCCTCAATGATGACTTCACCAGTAGGTGATGCTGAATAGCAAGGGTTATACATCTCTTTTGGCTGAGAGAGGTACTCAAAATCACTGTTCCATCCAGTTGGAACAATATCTTCCAGAGAGATTTTTGAACTTTCAGGAGCGGAGTATTTCACCATGTAGTCGAATTTTCCGCTTTGTTCTCCTAATGTATCCCAAGTCTCTTCGGGGATAGGAGGAACTTCTTCTGATGAACCATGACTTCTGGTGGTGAAGCTGTTAGTAACTTCATCACTGCTTGGTTGAGTCTTACTTTCAGATTCTTCATTTGGATAACAGCAAAGTGGTTCAGATTCTGATAGGGAGATGTATCCTGCTTTGTGAAGATAGGATAACCATTCCTCTTCATCGGTGCTTTCCGTATCGATGATATTGACTGTTTGTTGAACAGGTTGAAGAAAACCTCCACTGCAGAAAGTTTCTTGAATAGGGAGAACTACTTCAATCCCTGGGATAGCTTTTGATGATGTCGGAAAGAATCCAATTCCCGTTCTGTTCTTGTTGTTGGTAGGAATATTAATGTGCCCCCAACCACTGGTTGTGCCATCCTTCACAACTTGGATTGCATCTTTGTATGAAGAGATAGACGCTGCTTTCTCCTTTCCTTTGTCCAAGGAAAGTGCTTGGAATTTAGTTCCAACAACTTCTTTTGGTTCTATGTCGGAGAATGATGACAGGTTACTGACGATCAGAGCTCGTTCTCCACATACGGTTACCAATTTGTCATTCCTTATGAACTTCAGTTTCTGATGAAGTGTTGAAGTAATTGCCCCAGCCTCATGAATCCATGGGCGACCTAGCAAACAACTGTATTGTGCTGGAATGTCCATAACCTGGAAAGTGATTTTGAACGTCTGAGGTCCAATAGTTATGGGAAGATCTACTTCTCCGAAAACTGACTTCCTTGATCCATCAAATGCTTTGACGATGACATGACTTTTTCTTAGAGGGTAATCTTCGAAAGATAATCTTGATAATGTTGATTTAGGCATGACGTTGAGAGAGGATCCGTTGTCTATTAGGACTCCTGTGAGTACATCACCCATGCAGCCAACTGAGATGTGAAGTGGAAGATTGTGGTCCACTCCTTCTTCAGGAAGATCTTCGTCACAGAAACTTAGATTAGTTCCGGCGGAGATGTTGGCAATGATGTTGTTGAATTGACTTATTGTAACACTTGGTTCTACGAAAGCTTGTTCCAAAACTTTCTGTAGAGCTTCCCTATGAGCTTCAGAACTCAATAGCAGGGAAAGAACAGAAATCCTAGACGGAGTATGTAGTAATTGATCTACAATGTTGTATTCACTCCTCTGGATTAACTTCAAGATCTCATCATTTTCTTTCGCTTGAACAGCATTGGTCGGAAGATTGTCTTGCCTATGTGGTACTTCCTCCGAAGGTTTCTCCACATTTTCTGTTGTTCTGTTGAAGACTCGTCCACTTCTGGTGACTCGACTAACATCAGCAATGTTGACAACAGACGGTAATGGTATTTCCTTACCATTTTCAATGAATGTAGCGTTGTACTTGTATGGTATAGCCTTGCTGGACTCATACGGTACAGGACCTGGTAAGTAGATGACTAACGGTGCAACTGCTGTTTTCCTGCTATCATACTTAACTTGCATAGGTTCAACTTGATTAATTTGAGGAGATACGGTAAAGACTTCATCATCTTCTCTGTTGGCAAGAACAGTAATGGTATTGTCATCCATCAGCTTTTGAATGTCGTTGCGAACACGCAAACATCCTCGTGAATTTCTTCGACAGATTCTGCATCTACTGTAGGCGTGGAAATCTGTTCCAAAGTAGGCAAGTCCATTTAAAGTTTTGTGGAACCTGACTACCGATCCTTCAAGATCTTCAACTTTGTAGATTTTGTATTCTCCTGGACATCCTTGAACCATGTTGATGTCATGTTCAGTCCTGACTCGGATATGTTGAATCCATCCTAAGTCCATTTGTTCTTGTAATGCAGCTTGAATTACGGCACATCCTTGATTATTCTTTGGACAAATTTCGCATGTGAAGTAGTTGTGAGGTGGTACATGACCGTACCCAGCTTGTTTAGCGTGCATCTTGACAAGATTTTCCCCTATCTGACGAATGTCGTAGATTTGAATGACGTTGGGGTGCTGGTCTATCAGATTTACTGAAGCTTCTTTGTGCTGCGGCAAAGGATTTGCTTGGACGTTTGGATTAGTATCTTTGAAGGATAGCATTCCGCTCTTCACTAATCGTTGGACGTCAATCTTGAAAGAGAAACAGTTCTCAATATTGTGACCTGGTGCCCCCTGATGATAGGGACAAGATTGGTCAGCCTTATACCATGGTGAGGAACTGTTTGTAGGATTTGGAGGACTCCTTGTCTGAATGAGTCCTTTTGCCAGTAATGTTGGAAACAATTCTGCATACGGCATTGGTACGGGGTCAAAGGCAGGATACCTCGGAGCCCGATTGTTGTAATTTGGAGGTCGAACCTGCTGCTGAGGTTGCTGCGACCTTTGTTGAATTTGTTGTTGCGAAACCTGAGGTTGATAAGCTGGTGCTGAGTTAACAACCGGAGTTACTGTTGCAACTTGAGGTTGGAATTTCTTCTTGATTTTGTGTAAGACATTGCTGACATCTTGATCCTTTTTCTTCTGGAAAGAACTTCCATACTTCCTTGGACCAACAGAAGATTCTGGTTCTTTGTTCAAGCGTCCTTCTCGAACTGCTTCTTCTAAACGCACACCCATGTTTACCATTTCGGTAAAGTCACTTGGTGCACTTGCAACCATTCGTCCGTAGTAAAATGGACTTAAAGTTTTGAGATAGATTTTTGTCATTTCTTTCTCTTCAAGTGGTGGACAGATTTGAGCAGCAACTTCACGCCATCTTTGAGCGTATTCCTTGAAGCTTTCTCTATCCTTCTGAGTCATGGCCCGGAGTTGATCTCTGTCGGGAGCCATATCCAGATTGTACTTATACTGTTTGACGAAGGCCTCTCCGAGGTCTCGAAATGTACGAATCTCTGAACTGTCCAAGTTCATGTACCATTTGAGTGCAGCACCAGTCAGGCTGTCTTGAAAATAATGAATGAGCAATTGTTGATTATCAGTCTGAGTTGACATTCTTCGAGCGTACATCACAAGATGACTTTGTGGGCATGAATTCCCTTTATACTTCTCGAATTCTGGTACTTTGAATTTGTGAGGAATCTTAACATTTGGAACCAGACAGAGGTCTGCAGCATTCTTTCCAAATAGATCTTGTCCTCGGAGAGTCTTGAGTTCCTTCTGCATTTGCAGAAACTGTTCCTGGAACTCGTCCAATCTTTCATACACGCCAGCATCCTCACTTGGAGCGTGATGATATACTTGTCCGCCCTGCGGGGGAAAAGTATGCATAATCGGCTGTGGAGAAGCCATGACAGCAGATCTCGGTATCTCAGCGTTCTGTTGTGCGAAACCCATTGCCGTTGCTCTTGGAACTTCAATTTCTAGAGGTTTGTAACCCTCCGGTGGACGCATATCCATGGTGACTTTCGGAGCTTCAGAAGCTGGAGGTATGTACCCTTCTGGAGTAAAGTTATACGGCATGCCCCAAGGTCGATCAGGCGGCATGGTATACTGAGGAATAGGAGTAGAAACAATCTCGGAAACCACAGTCCTTTGTGGTTCTTCTGGCGTTGGTCGATTCTGCGCAACTACCAGGGCTTCTACCATACTATTGAGTCTTTCAACAGTACCTTTGAGAGTATTAATCTCTTCTCTGAGTTCTTCATTCTCTTGCTCAAAGTCTTCCATTCTTTTCTTGCGACTTGAACGAGTGTTGTATGAATGAGACAGCTTGAAAGTCTTGTCCACCTCCTTCTCCTCCTCTCTTTCTGGAGAAAGGAAAGTGACTATTAGATCCGCGACAATTCTCGTGTCAGTGCGTACGACTAAAGCGATGTATGATATGCAATTAAGTTATTATTTTTCAAGGAAACACCATAATTACGTTACGAAACATCAAACTTTTATTAATTAAGCGAAAACGCCGTTTTTACACACTTTGAAAATGGAAATACAGAGAAACTGAGAGAAAGGACTCTAAAACTTTGATGATGAGCCGACTTCACGTTCTAACATCTTCTTCTGTTTCTTGAGCTGAGCGTTCTCTGACGTGAGCTGATCGATGATCCAGGAAGCAGGAGGGATATGATGAGAAAGTGACGTTTGTGTCACTTGTCGATCGAGTACTTCAAGTAACTCATCCTTCCTTCTTAGGATGTTTTGAATTTCAACATTTTCCGTGTTGACAATTCGATACTTGTTCCTCCAAGCATTCCTTTCTTGGCATACCTTGTTTAATGCTGCTTGCAGTTTTTCAACATCGGTGGAGAAAAGGTAAATTGGTTCCCTTAGGGGAATAGGTTCTTGATGTTGATATGGCATCCTGAGCTTGAATGCTCTGACGCGTACCCATTGAAGGTAAGGATCCAGGGAGATGCAAAGATGTTTTCCTAACAATCTTCTCCCTTTGCTGTGAACAAGACGCCAGGCTTGGACAATTTCCTTCTTCAGCATGTTGCCATGATCGTCGATGTTCTTGAAGAACAGACCCTCCAATTGAATATTACTTGGAATATTTTTCATAGGATAGCCGTATTGACGACGGGCTAAAGCTGGATTGTAACTGATTCCTCCCTTAGTTCCAATAAGGGGTATGTTGGGGAAACTTCCGCAACTGAAGATGATCTTGGTTTCGTCGTTGTCAGGACTACACCAATCAATGTCTGTATGAGTGAGAGACATGATTTTCTGTGACCAGTAAAGGCCATCCCTCATGTTCCAGAAAGTGCTAGACTTTGGCAGGTGGGAAACGAACCATTCGTATAACAACGGTACGCAGCATGTGATTAATCCTCCTCGCTGCAGGTTTCTTGAATGCACAGAGTGATAAGCATCCGCAAGCAAGGTTGGAACTGGATTTCCAATCAAGAAGATCTTAATTGCGTTGATATCGACGAAATCGTTAATGTTAGGGAACAAAAACAATCCGTAGATGAGCAAAGCCAAGACTTCCTCAAAAGCGCTCATATCTTGGATGCTGACGAAGTACCGAGCTTGATCAAACAGGAAGTTGGAGGGTAATCCTTGAATTCCTCCTCTACTCACCATATGAGTTCTGATGTCGACTACGTTCAAGGGAGTAGTTGCAGCAATGATAACGTCGTCAGGATTCTTTTCCAAACCGGAGTACGGATCTTGCGCGTACACGGGTATTCCAATCAGACGAGAGTACTCCTCTAACGTAGGCATGAGCTGATAATCTGGAAAGGTGAAGCAGTGATACGTTGGATCGTAAAACTGTACCAAGGTGGGAAGGATCCCATCCATCATGTTGGTATTGAGCAAAGGCAGAAGTTTTCCATACTTCTCCTTGAAAGCCTGGGGGTTGACCACCAGTTTTCCGAGCTTTCCCAGTTCCTCGACCTGGGGAATCTTGAAGGTGTATTTCCTAGCTCTTTTTCTTCCATAATCCATGGTATAGATCCTTAAGTCCTTTCTCCGTTTCTCTCTTTCTATGAAGTTCAAAACGTTCGTTATTTAGTTTCCTTGAAAAACGACTCGAAAAAGACTCTTTTTGTTTTTAGTTGTTTATTAATGAATGATGCATGAATGCATGAATGCACACACAAGAGTTTCAAACAAACATGGCGTTGAAGGGTATAGTGGTCATGAAGTCCAAACGCAATCTCCGCCCCAATGGTAAACTAAGGTTAAGGATTTTTGTACCTGTAGAACGGGTTCTAGGGGTCTCAGAGTTTTTGCTCAACCTTAAAGATACGTTGATTGGTATCTATAAGAGAGTTTTCTCTGAGTGTAGTATCTGCGTGACAATTACTTCCGTAATCACCGCTCTACGTCCTAAAAAAGGCTTTAAGTGGGGTTAATGTGTTTCTAGGTCCTCCTGGTACAAATCAGTCTCGGAATGCAGTGGCGCAGTTAATCACAACCAGCCAGGCAAATCCCAAGAGTAGATTTGGAAACCAAGATTAGAGGGCCTTCACCGGGAAGACATCCTCCATCCTATCTTATGTTGCACTCAAATCCGGGTATAGGATTTCTCACCACAAGGGGGAATCAAGCCCTTTCCCGATACAGAATAAACAAAATAAACAAATATATATGCAACAAACACATGATATGACACAGAGGTTAGGCAGGACCTCTCTTGTTTGAGGGGGAATTTGGCATCCCTAATTCCTCATTGGGGCTGGACCAGCAACAGGTCAACCATTGGTTTGGATGAAAAACCAAGGTTTTGAACACTTATATCCCCAGCAGAGTCGCCATTTTTCTGTGGTGTCGTTTTCTTTACCTCCCCGTTTCACTTGGGAGGACGGCACGCTAGACCCTTCACGCGAAATTTGGAAGGAGAATGCGCCCGTGGCGGGATGAATTTTATTTCAGTTCTTCCTACGATATCACACGAACTTTCTTATTTGTCCTACGAGTAGGAAAGGGGAAAAAAGATCTCAACTAAACCCTAGGAGTTTGCTAAGTGTGGGGATTTACACCTAGACTAGAAATTCTGGAGTCCGGGAGGTCGGTTATACATAGGGAAGTGTTTAAACACCCTACATATCTGTAGTACTCTACAGGAACCTTCTCTGTGTCATTGTGTTTGTGTTTGCTGCTAATGATTGGGAAAGTTTCTCCTTTGTGTTAGGAGAGAGAATTGAATTGATTTGAAAAGACAGACAGACAGACAGACTGACTATTTTTTGGTTTTTTATTAGCTCGCTGAGATTCCTTGTGAACCTCATGCCTACATATCCCTAGTGGAAGTCAGAGCTTAATGTAGTTCGGGGAACTAACTAGGGAAATTAATGTTTTTTGGTGCCTTGCTTGAAGCTCAAGGTTGAAGCTTGGAATTAAATCTCTGTTTACAGTAAAGAGACATGAAATTATCTCTACAGAGAGGTATTTGTACTATTCTACCACAAACATTTAAAGGAGTGACAGAATAACTGAATTCATTTCATTCAAGAGGGGGACCTTACTTGTGTGTGTGCAAGTATGCCAGTCAGATGCCTCTTAAATGAAAGAAAGATGCTCGTCCAAATTAGGGAAAGTGTACAAGTCTGGGGATGTGCCAGAGCATGTCTTTCAGAATCCTAAATGGGAGACTTTGATTGAAATTGAAATTGAAATGTTTGTTTGTTTGAATGTGGTAGAGTAGTAAAAATATCTCTTTATAGAGATAAGCTATGTATATCTACTGTATGAAAGATTTGACTTTAGCTGGCTTGTATGAGGCCCAAGCTTGAGGCTTTTTGATTGATTAATTAATATTATTGACTCTGGGAGATGACTCTACTGAGGATTAATTACAGGGTATTTTTGTGTTCTGTACAAAGCCCAGAATTGAGGCTGATTCTACTTAGGGAGACTCTATTTATGTGCCTTGTACAAAGCCCAAGGTTGTGGCTAACTTTAGCTAGAGAAAAACACTATTTTCTGCCTTGTACAAAGCCCAAGGTTGTGGCGGACTCTTAAATGAATTAAGTATGGATGACTATATGGGGAAAGATCCTAAGTGTTAGGAATCTTTGACACATGAAAGATATGGTTTATCTGCCTTGTACAAAGCCCAAGGTTGTGGCTACTGAGTGATGAAGGACTCACTGGGGAGACTCTATTATCTGCCTTGTACAATGCCCAAGGTTGAGGCTGACTCTTGACAGGGGAGTTTTATTGTTTGGGTGCCTTGTATGAAGCCCAAGGTTGAGGCTAACTGTTTTTTTTGTTGTTTTTAACTCTATTGAGGAGATTTTATCTATTAAAAGACTGTTTTTTGATGGAAGCTAACCCTTTCCAGGGATTTGACTCAGCTGGTGAATTTGTCTGTTAAAAGACTGACTTTTATCATGTTTTTGGAGGCTGACCCTTTCCAGGGGTTTTGACTCTTTTGGGGAAATTATTTCCTAAGAGAAATGAATCTATTTATTATTATTTTTTTTTTGACATTTATTAATTGACTTTGGAGGCTAACCCTTTCCAGGGGTTTTTATGAAATGATGGATTGATTTTAATTGACTTTGGAGGCTAACCCTTTCCAGGGGTTTTTATTAAAATGAATGATTTGGGTAGCACTCCATTAATTATTAAAGGATGAAAGGATTGGCAGAAAGATTATCTAGTGGAGACTTCTTGTTTAAAGCCCAAGATGAAGGCTGACTCAATGCTGAGGATGACCAAACATGGATCCTAGACTCTACTAAGGAGGATTGATGAAGATAAGGGTGACAGAGACTGTCCATGTCTCTCATTCCAAAAATGTGCTCAATGTGAGATTGAGACAAACTTAGCTTGTTTTAAGTCTGGTTTAAATTGGAAGAAACTCACCAGGGTAGGCTAAAAGGTGACTAAAGACCTGTTCCTATGTTTATAAGAAACCTGATGGGTCCTTGTATACAAGCTCAAGAGGAAGCTGGAAATGCTTTTAAGAAGCCTGTGGGTCCTTGTACAAAGCCCAAGAGGAGGCTAATCGAGGGTCCTTGTTATAGCACAAGAGAAAGCTTATGTGGTTTTGAACTTATTTTGGCTCTAAGCAAATGGGTAAGAGGTTTCACCGGGAATAATTCCTCTTTGGGTGGATGTGTCCTATTTTTTTTTGATTCTAAGGTTTTTGCCAAGATGTTTCACCGGGAATAATTCATCTTGGGGGTTTGAACTACAGATCTCTAATTAGGAAAGAGCCTTCACCGGGAAGACATTCTCAATCCTAGGTCATATTCCTATAATATATATAGTTTAACTGTCCTAGGGTTTATACTCAAACGTAGTTCTAAACTAATATATGCACAGTTCTATATTTGACAGTAATTTAAACAAAGACTGTAAATTGAAAACTTGTAAAGCCTAACCTGGATGGAGTGGAGGCCATTGAAGAAGTATGTACAGAGCCTCAACAGTATTTTTGTTGTTTTGTTGATAACAGTTGAATGTATATGATGAACAGTTAATGGTTTTTGAAAACAGAAGAAGTGAAGATGGACAAAGGTCACATAGGTATCTGAAGAGTTTCACCGGGAATAATGCCCTTCAAATACCAGAAGAATGTTTTTGAAAACAGAAAGAAGATTTTGAAAATACAGTTTTGAAAACAAGCTAAGAAGAGAAGGTTTTTTGGGACTTACACTCTATTAGAGGCCCACTTAAAAATGATTTACTGTTTATGAAAACAGTTGAAGAAAAGATTGAAATGATATAAGGTTTTGTTGTTTGAAAACCTTAATCATCTGTGTAATCGGAGATTTGAAAACAATTTTGTAGATTGACAAAAGTCAACTTAATTAAGGCAAAGATGAAATCTATACCTAATTAAGACCTAAATAAATAGGGTTTTTATCATAACATTATTCACAAAGTAATTAGGTTAAAACAAAATGAATATATATGTTTTAAAGTATTTAAGAAAACATTTAAAACATACTATTTTAAACCTAATTAAAATACATGAAATAAATAATATTTTTATGATTTTTTTTGATTATTTATAAAATATATATATTAATCAACAAGTGTTTAAAAAATGAAGTCAAAATGAATTAATTTGATAAGTTAAATAATTGGTTAAAGTTGTGAAGGAATTAAGTTAGAAAAGTGATAAAAAAAATAGGTTTTGGTCCTAGCAAGGCTTGAACTCACGCCCTTATAGCCACACACTCAAAACAACACCACTGAGCCAAACGCCAGTTGGTGACTATAACACGCGCGCATTTGGTTTTGTTTTAAAACAAGTTAGAAAAATCTGAAAAAAAATAAAAGGATGAAAAAGTCTGGGGCGAGGGGGATTCGAACCCCAGACTTGTGGCATGATGATACTAAGGGCGCATGTGTGGCCACTAGGGCAAGTTGTTTAGTCGTTAATAAAACGCATACCATTCAAAATAAAATAAAGCCTGCCCTGAGAATTCAAATTTGCGCGCCACCACCATCTTCGTCTTCAACCTCAAGCTCTCCATTTTTGGATTTCTGAACTCACTCGTTTCTCAACCATTTGTCATGATGTAAACACGAAACTTGCTCTAATTTCACTCACGATTCTAAATATGTAACTAACATGAACTATCATTAACTACATCTAACTAATTTATCAGAAATCGTGAAGAACCCTAAAATTTCAAAATCAAATTAAATGACTATACTGAAAGATAAATGGATGATGATAGAGGGTTTTCAATCCTCTGATGATGCTGAACAAGATAGAATCGAGCTATTTCACAAAAGGTACTTAAATTAGAGAGGTGAAGTTCAGAAACTTACCTCTGAAAATGGAGATCGTGAGGATGATTGAGAGCACCTGGGTTTGAATGAATGATCTCAATAGCTTCCCTGAGACTCAATGATGCTAACTGGATGCTTATTGTAGCCTGAATCCATCTGAATTGTTCTATGGACCTCCCTCGATTTGAGCTTCAAGTGGACATGGAGGTTGTTGAATCCTGAGTTACAGATGAGCTGCAGCCATCTGGTTAGCTTCACTATGACCTGAGGAGTGTGTCTGGATGATTGGCTTGCCTTGAAACCTTCTGAATCACTCCATGGACCTCCAACTGCAAGTGCTCCAAAGTGAGAGCAACAATGGTGTTCCTCCACCTACAGAAGTGATCCAGGTGCTTGGATCACCTCAACTGACCTCCCTTGAGATGTTAGAATGCTCACTTCCCAAAGATAAGCTTTGGTTTGAAGAAATCGATTCTTCTTGCCAAAGAACTTTGAAAAACAATGAACAAGAGGAGAGAAGGAGAAAGCAAGTAATATGGTTGCTTTGGTGTATTTTTGAATGAGGAATGCATCTGTATTTATAGGCAAATGGATCAGTATAGCTGCAGAGGAGTGAGCTTCCTTAGTGAAGTTGATTTGCTTTCTTAGCCATGAAGGAATTTTGCAAATATCTCTTATGCAATGATGAGAATTTTGATTCCATTTGATCAATCCCCTAGCCCTCGATTTTGCTTGATCTTAGGGGACAATTCTGAGCCAGAAATGAGCTCTAATTGGTTGGTGAGAAGATTCCTTGGGTGATTCATCAATTTGCCATAAATTCACAAATGTAATCATTACATAATCACATGTTCTTGTTTTTTAGAATCTTCTTCAATCCTTATGGCATGGTGAAAATGAATGCATGGCATGATTTCAGATGTGTTATGGGTCGTGTAGCATCCATAAGAGAGGTTATTTGCACAAAATTTGCAAAGTCCAAAAGTGTCCATGACCTATAATTTTACTTCATGAGGCCAACTTTGAACAAGCATAACTCCTAGCTCAAATTGAATTTGGAGAAGGTTGAACACAATTTGGAAAGCCCTAAACATCTACTTCAAATCATTAGTTTATGTCTTCTTCAGAATCATTTAGGAAATTTGTGAAAAATGAGCCTAAAGTTGGATGAAAACTAGGTTAAAACACTTAGAAAAATTTCTAAGTGTTTATGACCTAAACTTCAAAATTTCCAAAACTTCATAAATGGTTGATCTTTTGAAAAAAGTTCCTTTGTAAGATGTTGTTTTATTTTGCAAGATCTACAACTTTCATGTTGGAAGTTTTTTGAGTTGTGTAGGTGAAATTTTGAGATCTCACCATGCCTTCAAAAACCCTAATTCCCGACTTTTCGCTCCTTGATGAATTTCTTTGAATTTCTTTGGCCAAATGACTTTGACATCCATATATTGATGATATTGATCTTTGAAAGTCATTTTTTGACCAAAAACCTTAAAAGTCAATGATGATCCTTCACAGTTGACTTTTTCCTGACAAAGTGAATTTTTGGGCTTTTGTGTAGAAATAAGATCTTCTCCACAAATGGATGATATAAATGGATTATATGGAGTTAGTAGAGATCCTTGAATCATGTCTTGAGTTTTGGATTCATGCCCTGATCAGAAGTCAACTATCTTGGTGAATTAGGTAAAAACCCTAATTTGTCGACCATGTGAAAGTAATGACTGTAGACTTTGAATTGAAGTGTGATGTCCAGTAGACCTTGTAATATGAGTTATTTGAAGATGATTGATGTCTTTGAATGACCCTCTGAGGTTTTTTTTAGGGTTTCCCAAATGTGATCCCTGATTTCAGTCCTTGATAGGCTCAGAACCCTAGTCTGGCGACCTGAGTAAACTTGTACTCATATGACTGGATGTCTAATCAATCATAGATGAGAAAAGTGAAGTCTTTGAGCCTCATGATTGTATTAGGGACTAATCCTTGTATTGATTGATCCTTTGCCTGAGCTTTCTTGTCTTTGAGCATCCTCGATTAGGTACCAGATGGAGAAATGACTGCTCTGGGTACTTGTCTTGACCTGATGAAAAATTCTGAAGATATGTCATCTCAGGGGGGTCAAAAATTAGGGTATGACAATCGGGCTACACGAAGACGTATTGGGGACTTATCATCACTTGCGCTCTAGAGTGCTAGCTATCAATTGGAAGGAGGTGAGTCACGATCACCATTTTATTTCGTGGTTTAATTTTGTTACATGGGTGATTGAGTCAACGTAGCTCGAATGTTTGTTGGTGTTTATTAGGGGATTATATGATTTATTGATTATTTAGTTATTGAGGTGTTTTGAAGTGTACCCAGTTCATAGCTATCGTAGATCGCAGTTAATAAAATAAATTTGTATTTTTGCATATAATCCCTTTTTTGTATTTTTGTATTAAATAATTAATTAATGCTTTAGTTGAATTAGAATAATTATGTTTAAATAAATTGAATTTTTAAATTAACTCACGCATTCTTAGCGACATGTATTCGATTATCACTCAAGGCGTTAATCGATTGTGCATGATTTTTTTCTATAGGGTTTCGGATATTTGACTTGTGAGACATAGAGAGTCGACCAATTCGAATGCGAGATAAAATGGATATTCACCCATCATTTATCCATTTAAAGAGGGGATTAGAAATGATGTTTTTGTTTTTTTGATTAATTGAAGGAATTAAAGGTAATTTTTTTGTTATTTTATTATATTTTTTTGTGTTTTGTTTTTTTAATGTTAGTGAAAAGTTAAACTAATTAATCAAATTTAATAATTGGATAAAATTAATTAACTAAAAATATTTAAATTAGCTAAAACTAAATATCTTAGTTAGGCCAAAACTTAAATTAAAGTGTGATTGGAAATGAGGCCCAATTGGCCCAAAACCTAATCCTAATCTAAAAAATCTAAAAAAAAAAGAAAAAAAGAAAGAAGATGTAAAGTGGGGGAGGCGCCTGACTTCCTATGTCTACACTCCTTTTGACTTTTCAATCTCTTATAATAGGCTACTCATTGTTTGACATGTGGCGCTTTTATTATTTTAATAAAAATAAAAAAAGCACTTTAGATCCTCTCCCTCATTTTTCTCTCCTTCCCTCTCCATCCTCTCTATTTCTTCTCAAAACAAAACCACATGAAATGGTACAAGCAATATGGAACAAAAAAAGCAAAGTGAGGGGTATACCTGCAACAATGGATCAGAGTATTAAGATGTGTTAATTAGTTGGTTAACTAGCTTTAACTAATTAGATTAACCATAACCAAATAGCATAGGTTTTCCCTCTTCTTTTCTATTTTTGAATTTGTATATAAACCTTTCCCTCACACTTTGTGTGGTTGAGTTCATTTCTCCAATTTTATCCAATCTTCTCATTTCTTCTTCTTGCTATTCAGTTACAATTTGTGGTTTGTTATGAACAATTTCCACTGTTTCAACATGGTATCATTCGCCATCAAGATCCATTTTCCGCATCGTTATCTCTGAATTTCATCCTTCTTGTTCTTCATCATGGCACCACCGCGGAATCCACCGTTGGATCCCCTTTCCGATCCTCATTCGCCGTTCTTCGTCCACCCCAGCGACGGTCCTAGCTCAGTCACGGTTTCTCCGAAGCTCACAGGATCTAACTACCATTCTTGGGCGCGATCTATGAAGAGAGCTCTTGGTGGAAAGATGAAGCTCGATTTCATCGATGGAAGCCTTCCTCCTCCCATTGATCACTTTGATCCATCTTTTCGAGCTTGGAATCGCTGCAACATGTTGGTACATTCTTGGATTATGAACTCTGTTTCTGAATCTATCGCTCAATCGATCGTTTTCATGGAAAACGCAGTTGATGTGTGGAACGATCTTAAGGAGAGTTTTTTTGCAAGGTGACCTTATCCGTATATCTGAACTGCAACAAGAAATTTTCAATCTCAAGCAAGAAGACAAATCGGTAACTGATTTCTTCTCTAGTCTCAAGATTCTTTGGGAAGAACTTGATCTATACTTGCCTATGCCTATGTGTACATGTCGTATTCAGTGTGCTTGCGAAGCTATGCGAAGTGCACGTTCTAATCACAATTTGCTCCACATTATTAGGTTCTTAACTGGGTTGAATGATCATTTTGCTGTTGTTAAATCCCAAATCTTGTTGATGGATCCTTTGCCTTCAATCAACAAGATCTTTTCTATGGTCATTCAACATGAAAGACAATATCAGTTACCCACTCTGAATGATGAATCACATGCATTGATTAATGCTGCTGATAGTAAGAAATTTTATTCCAAATCCAATCCTTCCAAGACTGGGAATCGTGTGTGCACCTTCTGTGGCAAAACTAATCATACAGTAGATAACTGCTTCAAGAAGCATGGCGTTCCACCTCATATGCAGAAGCAGTTTTCCAATTCAGCACACAATGTTTCTTCAGAAGGCAATGATTCTGGACCTGCTCCCATCTCCCTTGACACAAAGAGTGGTAATACAGCTGTGACTCAAGATCAGTTCAATGCTTTAATGGAACTAATTCAGAAGTCTGGCCTTAATCAAGTTACAGGAAATGCTGCTTCAAATCAAGTCACTGCTGGTCATTCATCAGCAGGTAATGTTCATTCTCCTTCTTCATTCTCAACTTATAACCCTTGGATCATTGATTCAGGAGCTAGTGACCATATATGTGGGTCTGCTCATTGGTTTCATCATTACCATGCTATTTCCCCTATTAATGTTAGACTTCCTAATGGTCACTCATTACTTGCAAAATTCTCTGGCACTATTAAATTTTCCTCTGATTTCTCTGTCTCTAATGTATTGTTCATACCTGAATTTTCTTTAAATCTTCTCTCTGTGTCAAAGTTATGTGAATTTTCTAATTGCAATGTCAAATTTTCTGCATCTCAATGTTTCATTCAGGACAATACATCACTGAAGATGATTGGTTCAGCTGAAAGGAGGAATGGATTGTATTACTTGACTTTAGAAGATAAGCATTTACACACTGTTTCTAACCTTGTATCAACCACTATTACTTCCTTACCTAATAGAGCTCTTTGGCATTTTAGGTTAGGCCATTTATCCCCAAATAGGTTGACAACTTTACATTCCATGTATCCATTCATTGTTATAAATAATAAAGATGTTTGTGATGTGTGTCACTATGCTAGACAAAGAAAACTCCCATATTCTGTTAGCACTAGTAGATCTTTGCATCCTTATGATATGATTCATTTTGACATTTGGGGGCCTCTAGCTGTGAAATCTTTACATGATCATTCTTATTTTTTTACTGCTGTTGATGATTGTAGTAGATTTACATGGATTACCCTAATGAAATCTAAGTCTGAAACAAGGCAGCATGTCATTCACTTCATTACTTTTCTTGAAAAACAATATGGAGCTAAAGTCAAGACTGTCAGAACTGACAATGGACTTGAGTTTAGTATTCCTGAATTTTTTGCGTCTAAAGGTATTGTGCATCAAACTAGTTGTGTGGAATCTCCACAACAAAATGGTAGAGTGGAGCGAAAACATCAACATCTTTTGAATGTAGGTAGAGCATTGCTTTTCCAATCAAAGTTACCAAAGAAATTCTGGTCTTATGCCATCTTACATGCCACATTTATCATAAATAGATTACCTACTCCTGTTCTTAACAATCAATCACCTTATTCTATCATACATAATGAAATCCCTGATTTACATTCCCTTAAAGTTTTTGGCTCTTTAGCTTTTGCATCCACACTGCATAATCACAGAACCAAACTCGAGCCCAGAAGTAGAAAATGTATCTTCATTGGATACAAAAATGGTATGAAAGGTGCTGTTTTATATGATATGCACAGTCATGAAGTTTTTGTCTCTAGGAATGTTGCACATTATGAACATGTATTTCCTTATCAAAGTGACCATAACCCTCCTTGGGATTACCATGTTCATAATGATATTCAAAACTCACCTACAAGCTCTCAACCTAATGTCCAAGTTGAGTCTCCCACTGCATCTGATTTCCAACCTAATGTCCAAATTGAGTCTCCCACTGCATCTGATTTCCTTGATAATTCTCAAGCAAATACTCATACTGATCCTCCACCACTTCATAATCATTCAAATTCCAACCACCCTAAACCCTCTAAAGATTCCATTGAACTTTCTTCACAAGATAATACTACTGATCCTGCATTGTTCCAAAACAACCAATCTTTGACTCAACAAAATCATACACATCTTGAAACATCTCATTCCAACAGAAACTTAGAAACTGTAACACATACAGAACCTGTTGATGATCATGTCATTACACCATCTCAAAATTCCAGACCTGTTAGATACAAATGTGCACCTGCTTATCTTTCAGATTATGTGTGCAATTCCTCACTCAATTCAGCTGGCAAATCATCTTCAGGTAACACAAATATCTCTTATCCGATTTCTAAATTCGATTCTCTTTCTAATTTGTCTGAGTCCCATCGTGTCTTTGCATCTTCTATTTTGCATAATACTGAGCCAAAGAATTATAAAGAAGCATGCTTATCTGATCACTGGATTAAGGCTATGGCATCTGAATTAGAGGCATTAAACAAGAATCGAACTTGGAACATAGTTGACTTACCACCTCATGTCAAGCCAATTGGAAGTAGATGGGTGTTTAAAGTTAAACATAAGGCTGATGGCACTATCGAGAGATACAAAGCCAGATTAGTGGCAAAAGGGTACAACCAGATCGAGGGTCTGGATTTTTTTGACACTTTCTCTCCAGTAGCAAAGCTAACCACAGTTAGAACTCTCCTGGCTGCAGCTGCCATTCATGGTTGGTATCTTCATCAGCTTGATGTTAACAACGCATTCTTGCATGGTGACTTGCAAGAAGATGTATACATGACCATACCAGAAGGGGTTCCTTGTGACAAGCCTAACCAAGTTTGCAAATTGGTGAAAAGCTTGTATGGTTTGAAACAGGCCAGTCGTAAATGGTATGAAAAGTTGACTTCCCTTCTCATTCAACAAGGTTACAAACAGTCTAACTCTGATTACTCCTTATTCACTCTCCAAAATTCCATGTGTTTCACTGCAATTTTAGTATATGTTGATGATATAATTCTGGCTGGGAATTCCATGGATGAGTTTGATAAGATCAATACTTGTTTGGATACTAATTTTAGCATAAAAGACTTGGGACTGTTAAAGTACTTCCTTGGCTTAGAAGTTGCTCATTCAAAGGAGGGTATTTCCTTATCCCAAAGAAAATACTGCCTTGATCTGTTACATGAATCGGGTCTACTTGGTTCTAAACCGGCAGCCACACCACTTGACTCCTCCATCAAACTACATGCTGACAGTGGCAAACTCTTTGATGATATTGGCTCTTATCGTAGATTGATTGGCCGTCTCCTTTACCTGAACACAACTAGACCCGACATCACTTATGCAACTCAGCAACTTAGTCAATTCCTCCATAAACCAACCATGGTTCACTATCAAGCTGCTTGCCGTGTGTTGCGTTACTTGAAAGGCAGTCCTGGAAGAGGACTTCTATTTTCCAGAAATTCTGAGTTCCAAATCCTTGGCTTTTCTGATGCAGATTGGGCAGGCTGCCTGGACTCACGGAAATCTATTTCTGGCTATTGCTTCTTTCTAGGTTCTTCTCTCATCTCATGGCGAGCCAAGAAGCAACAGACAATTTCCAGATCTTCTTCCGAAGCTGAATATCGAGCGCTTTCTTTTGCCACCTGTGAATTGCTCTGGCTGACTTTCTTATTGAAAGAATTGCACATAACATGTTCTAAGCTATCGGTCCTATACTGTGATAGCCAAAGTGCCCTGCATATCGCCTCCAATCCTGTTTTTCACGAGCGCACCAAACACTTGGAGATAGATTGTCATTTGGTTCGCGAAAAACTTCAGCAAGGCTTGTTGCGGCTGCTTCCTATCTCAACGCATGATCAGCTGGCAGATTTTCTTACCAAAGCATTGCCGGTCGCTGTTTTTAATAAGTTTGTTTCCAAGCTTGGCATGATCAATATTTACCATGCTTAGCTTGAGAGGGGCTATTAAGATGTGTTAATTAGTTGGTTAACTAGCTTTAACTAATTAGATTAACCATAACCAAATAGCATAGGTTTTCCCTCTTCTTTTCTATTTTTGAATTTGTATATAAACCTTTCCCTCACACTTTGTGTGGTTGAGTTCATTTCTCCAATTTTATCCAATCTTCTCATTTCTTCTTCTTGCTATTCAGTTACAATTTGTGGTTTGTTATGAACAATTTCCACTGTTTCAACACAGAGATAGCAATCGGAACAGCCGTTGCAGATCCCGAGTGTGAATCGGTTGATCCTTTTTGCAATATAACGGTGATGGTCGGCTGCACGTGATTATGGAGGTCGAGCTCTGAAATTTCAAAGTTTCGTTGGTTCCGGAAATTTATTTGTGTTGATGTACATAAATTTGGGGACAAGTTGGTTCCGGAAATTTGTTTATTTTGGAATGAATCAATCTTGTCTGTGTTTTGGTGATTCTATCGTGAATGAAGATAGATTTTTCTTTTATAATTTGGACCATTGGAGATTTTGCAATGAACTTGGAAGCTTTCGAGTCTTCTTTGTGAATTTCTTTTACACTGTTTTCCTTATTTGACTCAAGACAAATGAATACTAATAATATGATATGATTCTAAAAAGTTAAACTGAGTTTAATAATATTAAAAATGAAATTTTATTCTAAAACTAGTAATATTACTATAGCTCTCTTCTTTGCCATTGGTGTCAGCTATGAAGGTGAGTTTAATTTGATCTCTCAAATCCCACACCTTAGTCTTCTTATTATTGGTTTTAAGTTCTTGCTTAAAACATAAACATGTAGGAGTGATACTGCATGCTACATTTCGATTGGTCAGCCATTTCGATTGGTCAGAGGCTGATAGTCCGTTGATCAAAGAAACAATGACCCACTTGTTTTTAGGAGATTCAACTTGCTCTCATAAGAAAGATAACTCTTTCAATGAAGAATGGGACAGGAAATTAGTACAGAAGATAGTACTGAGGATTGGGGGTGTCTCAACAAGTTGAATGTTTCATGTTTACAATATTTAATTTCAGCTGGGATCACTTGATTAGTTTGAAAGCAAGGGTTTCTTTTATGTTACAATTTTTATATTAAATAATAAATGTATAGTCTGTTGCCAATGATTCAGAATTAAAGAATAGTTAATTTCATTTTATGGAAATAAAATATTATAAATTTTACTTGCATGCTGCCAAAGTGATTGACTCCATTGTGAAATTGTTGCATTTGTGCTTTGGTACATAAGTATGTAGCGGACAACAATAATTGGTTGCGGTGAAAGTGTCGTGTTTAATTCATTTGAATTTTATCAACCATACAAAAGTTTAAATTCTAGGTATCACTTTGGGATTAATTTCAATTTTGAATCAAAGATTCAAGGTTCATTGCTAATTTGAATACTTTTTATGATAATTTGTAGAAGCCAAAGGGTCATACTGTCTATTTACTTTTTTGATGTTTTTTTATATAGTTATTTAATATAATTGAATTTAAGTAATATATATATATATATATATATATTATTTTAAAATAAGAGTAATCTGATTTTCAAGCACTATTAGAGTTTAATTTTCAAGCACTACAAGTGTATAAAGTTTTACTATGTTAGTATATCACTATCAATTATGTGTGTGCCCATAGAAGTGTTTATAATAAAATTCAAATGTTTCTAATGATAGAAGTGTTTTTAGAATTGTATTTTATCTCATTGAATATATTCACACAATTAACTTTTTATGTTACGGGTCACTATCAAATTATTACCTTTATTTAAAGACAAAAATATTATTTTCAAATACACTTAAATCTATATGATTATTGTTCAACTTGCAATTAAGTAAATAATTTTATATTTTTCATTTATATTTTAAATTTTGCACTTACATTTCTTATAATATTATAAAGTTAATATTCTATCAAAATTCTATCAAAAAAAATCTATCAAAATTTACATTTTTTTCATGTCTAATTAATTTACATAATAATTAATAAAATTGCTCATAGTGGCATTTAACATTGACTTTCATATCATTCAAAATATACTACATCAAATAAATATGTACCCGTGCGACAGCACGGGTCTCTTACTAGTAATATTACTATAACTCTAAAAAAACTAGTGATAAAGGTAAGAGCAATAATAATAGTGTAATGATACTACAGATTCTATTATGAAAATATAATAATAGTGATGGTGAGATTTTAACAATTTCACAAAAGCTATTCATCATTTTCAATTTCACAAACCCTTCTAAAAGTTTGAGAGAGAAGAAGAGAGATTAAAGAGAAAATAACATCAAGTCGGAAAGATCTCACCCAGCTTTGGCGATTCAGAGTTGTTTCAACTCAACATTCATCATCAAACATTCAAAACCGAACACCAGAGTTTCAAACACGGACGAAACCTCTCAGCAACATCATCAAACCGTGTTCATCGCACAACACAGAAAAACACCACGCAAAATGAAACCGGGAGCCAATCGGAATCGCAGACACGCCGAAGAAGATGGACGGAGGAGGAAGACCATCGGAGGAGATGAATCGGACCGGAATCGAAGCAGAAGGAGATGAATCGAAACGGAAAAGGCGAGCAGTTTGCCAGAGAAGGAGAGTGGAGGCGCCACCGTTTTGGCTTGGAGAGATAGAGGAAGGAGATTCGTTATGAAAGATGGAGAGACACTAGTGTGAAAGAGAAAAGGATCTGGAAACGGTTTTGGAAGAAGAGGAGGAACTGTTTTGGAAGAGAAAGAGGATAGTTAGTAAGTGCAACGTGAGAAGTGTAATTGCTGAAGCTGATGTGGATTTTTTAGGGAAGAGATGCTGATGTGGCAGGCTGTGGATTAAGAATTTGTCAGACTTTTCTTATATGATAGATTCAAATTATAAAATCATACTAATATTTACCATCTTTTTTATTCCATTTTATCACATACCACAAATTCAAACATACTCTAGAGAGACCACATGCTCTGGCATCGTCCTGGACATGTGCACCCCAACATAGAAATTGTAACACCCTTCTAAACCCCGCGGCAATTAAATAAATATTTCAGAGTACATGAAACAAGGGTGCCACAGTTCAATTTAAAAACAACATCATACGTCATTGCCATGCATTCACTGAGAAAATTCAACATAATTCATCATAACTCATAAAATAATCTCATGTCAACACAACAGAAATCCAACATTCGGATGAGTACAACATCTTTAATACTACATCCCAAAATAAAACCAAGATCATAAAAATAGAGTTATTAAAACATGAACCCTAAGCTAACGTTCCCCAGTGTTACAATTATCAGAGCATGACACTTGACGCTAAACTAACACACTGACTCATGAGCTAATCCTCACCAAGTCGAAAGCCGCTATCTTCAATATGAAAATGTCAACATGTAAGGGTGAGTCTCATTCGAAATTAATAAGTATTATACAGTCAGAAGTAATAAAACATCATAGCATTATCATTCACCCAATCACAACATGTCTTCAGATTTATAACAACTGATCAAGCACCAAATCAAACACATCACCAAGTATAATACACAATTATTTGATCATACTATATTATCATGCACATGAATGAACTGACACTATGCATGTGGTACCATACATGGGCTAAACCCATCCAACTGATCTTTCATCATCAAGATACAGTCCAACCGGCACAAATTCCGCACAAGTGGTTACATCACCATAACAACACATTGTTACATTCACACATATATGTACACAATGCTACAATCCATCAACTAAATTAAATCAAAATTTAAAATAAAATAGGGCCACTGCCCATTTCATCAATTCATCTTATAAAGGTCTAAATTAGCTTCGCAACGCTCAAAACGGCGCTTAAAACGGATGTACGGTTTGAAAGTTATGACCCTCAGAAAATTTGTCAAAAATTGGATGTTATGCATCGATGCAAAACCTCCTTCAGGTCGACGCATTAGATTTCCTGTCCCCCTCGGGTATGCGCACGCTGACACTATAGGTCGATGCATGCTGACACTCAGGTCGACGCAACTGACACTTAGGTCGACGCATGCTTCGCAGATGCAGAATTTTTCTGCGATTTTAACATATTTCTTCTCTTCAATCTCATCCAAATCGCACCAAAACAGTCCCATACCAAAACTTCATCAATTAACATAACATAATACAAATATAACACGTTTTAGAAGTCATCTAAAACCAAACCATTCATCAAATTCATCAATTGTATCAAATCAACATAAACAACCTAAATTCCCCAAAACCCCAAAACCAAAACATGGAATTGAACTAAATAAAAATCCTAATCACTTCAACTACTCTTGATTGTATAATAATCACTAACCTGAAGAGTCCCCCCTTACCTTAGAGTCGAATCTTCGAAGGTCCTCTTCTTCCTCGTCTTCTCCTCTTTCACGTATCTCTATGTTCTCCCACTTTGCTCTTTTGCTTCTAATTTCCCATTTTCACAATTCCTTTATTTTATGGAAACATAAAATAAATTAGTAATGGGCTCACTCACTTAGCACCCCCATCTTACTAACACCACCATTTGGCCAACGAATAACATTTTATAATTCCCCAATAATTCCAATAAAAATACCAATAATCCAAGAAATTAATTTAAACTCCAAATAAATTAATAAATATAAAATATTGGGTGTTACGACTCTCCCCCACTAAAAGATTTTCGTCCTCGAAAACATACTTCCAGTGAAAAGTTTCGGATAGGATTCCTTCATCTGACTCTCTAGTTCCCAGATAACATTTCCCTAGTCGATCCTCAAATTTCATCTGACATAACCAATAGAAAGCATGTCTCATGCATTCAATCTCTGCTCTTACGTTGCATTAGACCAATCCAAAGGTGTACCACTCGCTATATCTCCAAAAGGTTAACAACAATAGAACATTGAAGTATAACCCATACAATGTGCTTAATAACCGAATAATATAATTACACAATCCATTGAATGATCACACCTGATCAACACTGCAGTAATGCATTCCATCTATCGAACGTACCAACCTTAAACATACTTTTTCATTTGAACGATAAAATAATACTTACACTTTTCACCTACTACTTCCTTCAAGAAAACTCAATAATCGTATTCTTCATACCATTGAATTTCAACTATCTGACTTCTCTCAAGTCACACTAGCAATTATCAAACACGTTTACATTCCGCTTTTGCTGCACTATTCTGATTACCCTTTATAATCATCATCACCAATTAGATTTATTAGTTTTACCCGATTATGGCTCTTTCTACTCATTCATTCAAGAATCATTATTTACCATCCATGGCACTAATTTACCACTCAGCAATGTTTACTCGCACCCAAAAACAAATCCTTGATTTACTTCCTCCATTTAAACATCCTAACCATCAGAACGAGTGCACACAAGTAGTTATAATCACACTCATCAGCCTCAATATACCATTGCTTACAGAATAGTTCAAACTGAGTCCCGCTCTTCTCTAAGAATTAAATCAACTTCGTCCTTCATAGAGTATGATTCTTCATTATATCTGGAATCTACAATAACACCTTACAACAACACAAAATTATTATAGCATCATATAGTATCAACTCATCGTCTTAACTTCTCCGAATACATACTCGTTAACTATGTACAACCACAATAACATATTCATCACCTCGGCAATTATTCAAAAGGGTTCTAATTCTCCGGTACAATATCCTTACATCCACTAGATCCTAAATCCATCATATAGATCAATACATGTTCTCTACGTAGGCTCGCGACATATTAATTCCTCACTGCCATGAGTAGTACTCATAACGCTACTCCACATCACACTTTCGTTGTACGACCCTGATTACCCGTCTTAAGTCATTTGTCCATCATGTTGCACTCTTTCATATTCACTTCTTCATAAGTTCAAACAACATGGTGAGCGATCATTCTCACGGTTTAATATCCATCACAACTTATACCATTAAGGTAACAAAACAAGTTTATCTTATCGATATGATTCCGTCAACTACCAACAAGAGATTAAGGGTGATCAAATCCTTAATTTGTCAATAGATAGTCGACAACCATATTTAAGCATAAACTGTCGTTACTACATAATAGTGTCCTTTATGAGTTTGCACCCAAACTTATTAACATCGTCATAGCTCAATAATTCACTTTGAGTCTTTACAACTCGCACACTTCCCTCTCCTTTGATCTTGTTTGTGAGACACCGACATCTAAACATACTACATAATCTACTTCATAGACCCTTAGAATCTCACACTTGTTAAGTACTTCTCAACTTCATAGTCACTAATATACTCATACATTACTATTCATCTTGTTCCAAATCAAAATCCTCATCGTAGCAAAAGACCATGACAACATTCATAACTCGTGGTTTTACTCCAAATTCCATGACATCTTTCGCGTCCAAATATCATTCCACTCGAACTCTCAACAAAGTCTTCCTCACATCAATGGGTGTTAGAAATTCTCTACAATTCTTCTTTTATACCTGTCGTTACTTTGGCATCACAAATACGACTCCAACCGTTCTAAAGTTTATTTCATCTTTACTACTAATTCACTCCTCACTAAAATCCATCGGCACTTAAATCACCTTTATTACCAAACATCTCATCAATTTATTCATCAACAACATGTTCTACTCAACTTCGTTTCAAACCATCACGGTAGTAGTCATTCCTATTCAATAAGCTTCATGCTTCTTTAACCGACTTCAGAATCTCTCCTCATAGGGTTAATCTACTGTATTTATAACTCTTCCATAAGGTAGAACATAATCTCTCCTCTTCATCGGTTCAAACGGCATATTAATCCGACACTCGGAACTCAAGATATGAATTTTCCCAACGTCATCCGAAATGCAACACCGACGCCATGCAGCGACACTCTAAACAATATCTCCAAAACTCTTCAAATGGTAAATTTAATTCCTAAAATTACTTCTCAACAAAACTTTTAATTATTCCTTCAATCCGTTCAAATCTGACACTGACATCCCGTGCAGTACCAACAAACAAGTCTAGTTCTAAGAACAAGCGTAACCGTAACTTCACTTCTTTCCAACATCATCCTATCACAATTAAATATGTTACAGCTGCTGCAACCATTTTTATAACAAATTTCATCTCGTTAGCTTTATGACGCTTCAAACGAAACTCAAATTGGATGTCCAGAACTCCAGTTATGAATTTTCGAAGTTTCATAACGATTCAGCAATTTTCCCGCGTTTTGCTTACGAAAATTTTGCTCCAAAACTCATCCCCTCCAAATCAATCACATTCCAACAGCCCTTTTTTCATATCTCTTCGCTTACAACTTCTTATAACTTGAGCAACACATTCCATCACCGAAGTTCGATTTCTGAAACATCACGACAGCAATCCTCTTTGCAAACTTATAACTGAACCTCTTCCGAAAAGCAAGGCTACTCAACTGACAACTTCGCAGTCCACCGGCAGAGCTGATACATTGAAACTTTCTAATTTCCCTCTCCTACAAATAATCATCAATTACATCTAATCATCCTCCTTCAAGATGCTTCAACTTAATTATCAGTCAAGTCTTAATTCCAAACCTCCTTCAATTCGGGAAACAACAACTCTAACAACATTTGCACTGTTGCCAATAATAGTCTACTGAACCAATCATCTTACAACAGAAACATAACCGGGAAGCGAAGCTTCTCCCCCACTTATTTCAATCCCATCTCTACAGACAAACAACTAGGAACACCTAAGTACCGACAGTGTTTCGCACACATGTCACATACCACAGGAATAATTAACATTAAGACTCTAGTCACAACGACCGACTATGCTCTGATACCACTATTGTAACACCCTTCTAAACCCCGCGGCAATTAAATAAATATTTCAGAGTACATGAAACAAGGGTGCCACAATTCAATTTAAAAACAACATCATACGTCATTGCCATGCATTCACCGAGGAAATTCAACATAATTCATCATAACTCATAAAATAATCTCATGTCAACATAACGGAAATCCAACATTCGGATGAGTACAACATCTTTAATACTACATCCCAAAATAAAACCAAGATCATAAAAATAGATTTATTAAAAAATGAACCCTAAGCTAACGTTCCCCAGTGTTACAATTATCAGAGCATGACACTTGACGCTAAACTAACACACTGACTCATGAGCTAATCCTCACCAAGTCGAAAGCCGCTATCTTCAATCTGAAAATGTCAACATGTAAGGGTGAGTCTCATTCGAAATTAATAAGTATTATACAGTCATAAGTAATAAAACATCATAGCATTATCATTCACCCAACCATAACATGTATTCAGATTTATAACAACTGATCAAGCACCAAATCAAACACATCACCAAGTATAATACACAATCATTTGATCATACTATATTATCATGCACATGAATGAACTGACACTATGCATGTGGCACCATACATGGGCTAAACCCATCCAACTGATCTTTCATCATCAAGATACAGTCCAACCGGCACAAATTCCGCACAATGGGAATTATGTCCACCATTTGATCCACAACATCACCGGGATCCATCACCAAAAATGCATATGAATGAATGCACACATATGACATACTTACAACATCACCGATCCGATGAATAACATCGTCTCACATAACTGAACATAGTTATCACCAACAAGTATGTTCATGTATCATGCATCATTCAAAACGGATCAATCATCATACGATCAAGCAATCACCACATGTTCATGTTATACACACATTATCAACATTATAATCATGTTGTCACAACATCACCACTGGACCAAAATGAACAACGTCATCACTAATAACTCACCAAAAGCAACACCGAATGATATATTCGGTTTCAACACCATCCACAATTATATCATACATAATCATATAAACATGTATCCAATTCTAGCATCACCATTATTTAATTATATCACATAAATTCATGTCAAAATACCACCCAATCACAATGAATTCAAAGTGGTTACATCACCATAACAACACATTGTTACATTCACACATATGTGTACACAATGCTACAATCCATCAACTAAATTAAATCAACATTTAAAATAAAATAGGGCCACTGCCCATTTCATCAATTCATCTTATAAAGCTCTAAATTAGCTTCGCAACGCTCAAAATGGCGCTCAAAACGGATGTACGGTTTGAAAGTTATGACCCTTAGAAAATTTGTCAAAAATTGGATGTTATGCATCGACGCAAAACCTCCTTCAGGTCGACGCATTAGATTTCCTGTCCCCCTCGGGTATGCGCACGCTGACACTATAGGTCGACGCATGCTGACACTCAGGTCGACGCAACTGACACTTAGGTCGACGCATGCTTCGCAGATGCAGAATTTTTCTGCGATTTTAACATATATCTTCTCCCCAATCTCATCCAAATCGCACCAAAACAGTCCCATACCAAAACCTCATCAACTAACATAACATAATACAAATATAACACGTTTTAGAAGTCATCTAACACCAAACCATTCATCAAATTAATCAATTTTATCAAATCAACATAAACAACCTAAATTCCCCAAAACCCCAAAACCAAAACATGGAATCGAACTAAATAACAATCCTAATCAGTTCAACTACCCTTGATTGTATAATAATCACTAACCCGAAGAGTCCCCCCTTACCTTAAAGTCGAATCTTCGAAGGTCCTATTCTTCCTCGTCTTCTCCTCTTTCACGTATCTCTATGTTCTCCCACTTTACTCTTTTGCTTCTAATTTCCCATTTTCACAATTCCTTTATTTTATGGAAACATAAAATAAATTAGTAATAGGCTCACTCACTTAGCACCCCTATCTTACTAACACCACCATTTGGCCCAACGACTAACATTTTATAATTCCCCAATAATTCCAATAAAAATACCAATAATCCAAGAAATTAATTTATACTCCAAATAAATTAATAAATGTAAAATATTGGGTGTTACAACTCTCTCCCACTAAAAGAGTTTTCGTCCTCGAAAACATACTTCCAGTGAAAAGTTCCGGATAGGATTCCTTCATCTGACTCTCTAGTTCCTAGATAACATTTCCCTAGTCGATCCTCAAATTTCATCTGACATAACCAATAGAAAGCATGTCTCATGCATTCAATCTCTGCTCTTACGTTGCATTAGACCAATCCAAAGGTGTACCACTCGCTATATCTCCAAAAGGTTAACAACAATAGAACATTGAAGTACAACCCATACAATGTGCTTAATAATCGAATAATATAATTACACAATCCATTGTATGATCACACCTGATCAACACTGCAGTAATGCATTCCATCTATCGAACGTACCAACCTTAAACATACTTTTTCATTTGAACGATAAAATAATACTTACACTTTTCACCAACTGCTTCCTTCAAGAAAACTCAATAATTGTATTCTTCATACCATTGAATTTCAACTATCTGACTTCTCTCAAGTCACACTAGCAATTATCAAACACGTTTACATTCCGCTTTTGCTGTACTATTCTGATTACCCTTTATAATCATCATCACCAATTAGATTTATTAGTTTTACCCGATTATGGCTCTCTCTACTCATTCATTCAAGAATCATTATTTACCATCCATGGTACTAATTTACCACTCAGCAATGTGAAGCAAAGACTTTAAGAACTTGGATAAAAAGAAGAAGCTAGGTAAGATAACTTGAATAAAAAAAATTATGTACATACAATTATCCATTCTCGTTTTTTTTTAGGAAACCTGCTACTATAGGCTAACCTCTATATTGTAAAACAATAAGGAGTGTTCAACTTATCATATACTTTGTTATGGAAAACAAATTATCATCAATTTATCCGAAATGTCGAAATAAATTAGACATTTGCGAAATAAAAAAATTATAAGAAGGCACGAGATTACGTTACAGAAAAGTCTTGAAGATTGAGATACAAGGGTGATAAAGAAAACATATTATTGGGAGAACTAAAACACATTCTGAGAAGAGGTAATTTCACTGGCATTGTTATAGAGAATAGATGTCATGGAGTACAAACAACAATTCATAGATATTGAGAAACATGTACCCCAAATCTCCAAGGTAGAATAACAATTAAAAAGAGAGTATTTATATAAAAAAGAGAGATATCTTCTAGAAATAAACTCCATAATACTCATATTACCAAAAACAAGAAATTTGTTTATTGTACAAACCAAATTCAAAAGTTAATCTCCAGGAGAACTATCATTCAAAATAAATCCCACAAGTAACAGAGATCCTTGGCAATGCCAATAATTCTTTCATCATTTCCATCCTTTCCTGGTTATTCAAGGAAGATGAACTGCATATTCTCATGCTCTCCAACCGAAGAAACTCAACATTAGACAACACATCCAGATAAACACCATAACGAGAGACATTAGTAAGATCCGCCCTTATCAAATTAGTTAATTTTTTAACATCTTCATCTGACTCATCTGACCAAAATGTGATTGATATATCTTTCATTTCCAAATCTTCAAGAACTGGACAAGCATTCAGAATTTCCACAATTTGACCATCATCAATAAATTGAACTCTATTCAAGTGTAGAGTTCTAAGTGAGGGAAGGTTAGCTGGTATAAAATGATTCACACTTACACCTTTCAGCTTTAGAACAACAAGATTAATAGAACAGAAAACGCAAGAATTGACACTCGACTTCAGAGTATCATACATGTGAATGTCTAGGTGCTTCACTCCACGTTCTGTTGCAGCGGTTAACAATGTCGAAACAAGGTATTCAAACATGGAATTATCGTGAGATTCATGACATCTTAGGCGAAAGCTTTTGATTGGTTGATGCTCACTTCTTTCATTAATGGTTACACTTACCATACCTTTAAAGCTAAAATATGGTTCTCTTTTTTTGATAAATCTTTGGTCATCAAAGTCGAGATTGGGACTAGGATATAAAAGCCAAAGTGGCCTCCACCTCTTAGAAAGGACACGAGTGGCAAAAGCATCTTCAAATGGGAGAAATGAGATTGTGAGATATTGGATTGAACTCTAGTATGGTCGAAGGGTAGCTTCTTGGTTCGACAGGGTTAAGCATGAAGTCGAAAGTTGTTCACATGCTTGTGTCGAAGATGCTAGGGTTGTTAGCATATTAAATTAGGTTTTAGTGTTTAAACCCTAATTTGTTAAGTTAGCTTGTTTATTAAGTTGGCGCGTGTAATGGGTCTTGTGGAAAAAACCCATTAGTTAGTATGTTAGGTTTTAATATAAATAGCATACTAGTCTCTCATCATTGCTAAGCTGCAAATCCTAATTTAGGGTGAGAGAGGTTATTTGTTATTCTTGTAAACTTGTAATCTTGTTTTAAGAGAAAGTAAAAGAATAGCAGTTATAACCAATCTTGTGTTCCTCTTCTTCCTTGTCCTTTATTCATCCCTTATTTCATACTTTGTTCGCGGTATTGAATTCACAACAAATTGGTGCAGTGAGCGTGGAGAAGATGCCGTCAACAAAGTATGAGATTGAAAAGTTCACCGGAGTGAATGATTTCGGTCTGTGGCGCTTGAAGATGAAGGCCCTACTGGTTCAGCAGGGTTGTTTGGAAGCGTTGAAGGGAGAGGCAGCCATGAATGCAGAATTGACGGCAGCGGAGAAGACGAATATGATCGAGAAAGCACACAGCGCAATTTTGTTGAGCCTTGGTGATAAGGTTCTCCGGAAGGTATCAAAGGAGACGACGGCATCAGGGTTATGGGTGAAACTTGAAAGTTTGTATATGACCAAATCGCTGGTAAATCGACTCTACTTGAAGCAAGCTTTGTATTCATTCAAGATGATTGAAGACAAAGTATTGGCTGAGCAGTTGGATATGTTCAACAAGCTGATTCTTGATCTTGAAAATATTGATGTGAAGATCGATGATGAAGATCAAGCGCTGTTACTATTGTGTTCTTTGCCTCGATCACATGCTCACTTCAAAGAAACTCTCTTGTATGGAAGGGAGTCCCTGACGTTTGAAGAAGTTCAATCAGCCTTGTACTCTAAGGACTTGAATGAACGAAAGGAGCATAAACCTTCGGCTGTTGGCGAAGGTTTGGCCGTTAAAGGAAAACTCTTACGAAAAGATGGTAAGTTCGACAAGAAGAAAGGCAAAAGCAAGTCGAAGTCTTACAGTGGCGAATCATCTGGCATTCGATGCTACCATTGTAAGAAGGAGGGTCACACAAGAAAGGTGTGCCCTGAACGCCTGAAATATCATGGAGGTAAGGATAATGGCAACGCTGCCATTGTTCAAGATGATTTCGAATCATCTGATGTTCTTGTGGTTTCAAGTAGTGACTCTAAGAAGGAGTGGATTATGGATTCAGGTTGCACTTGGCACATGACTCCAAACAAAGACTTGTTCGAGGAATTATGTGATCAAGATGGTGGATCAGTATTGCTGGGAAACAACAAGGCTTGCAAGATTGCAGGTGTTGGATCTGTGAGATTCAAGCTCCATGATGAGTCAATAAGGTTGTTGACTAAAGTCAGGTATGTTCCTGATTTGAAGAGAAATCTGCTTTCTCTTGGTGAATTCGATAAGAAAAGATATGTTTTCCAAGGAGAGAAAAATATCCTAAGAGTCATGAAGGGTTCGAAGGAATTCTTGAGAGGCGTGAAGAAACAAAGCTTGTATACCCTTGAGGCTGAAGTTGTAAGTGGTTCGATAAATGTTGCATCCACGAAACCTTTGTCGAAAACAGAAATCTGGCACATGAGATTGGGCCATGTCAGTGAAAGGGGTCTGGTCGAATTAGGGAAACAAAATCTGCTTGGTGGAGACAAAGTCGAAAAGCTAAAGTTTTGTGAACCCTGTGTACTTGGAAAATCTTGCAGAGTGAAGTTCAACAAAGGCAAACAAAGAACACATGGATCCCTTGATTACATCCATGCTGATCTTTGGGGGCCTGCAAGGTGTCCATCACATTCAGGAGCAAGGTATTTTCTATCCATAGTAGATGATTATTCCAGAAAATTATGGGTATTCATCCAGAAGACTAAGGATGAAACTTTTAAGAATTTCAAAAGTTGGAAGACTCTGGTTGAAAATCAAACTGGCAGAAAGGTCAAGAGGTTGAGAACCGACAATGGCCTAGAATTTTGCAATGAGGCATTCGACAGTTTTTGTGCTGCATCTGGTATTGCAAGGCATAGAACTACTGCAGGTACTCCACAGCAAAATGGTTTGGCTGAAAGGTTTAATCGAACTATTTTGGAGAGAGTCAGATGCATGTTGACTAGTGCGGGGATAACGAAGGTGTTCTGGGCTGAGGCTGTTTCGACAGCAACATATCTGATAAACAGATGTCCTTCGACAGCGTTAGATATGAAGACACCTGAAGAAGTTTGGTCGGGACATCCACCAGATCTCAACAAACTGAGAGTATTTGGCTGCGTAGCCTATGCTCATATTAGGCAAGACAAGGTCGAACCTAGAGCTCTGAAATGCATGTTCATGGGATACCCAGAAGGATTTAAAGCTTATAGGCTATGGTGCCTAGAGCCAGGTCATAGGAGGTGTATCACCAGTCGAGATGTAGTTTTCAATGAAGCTGAAATGGCTTTTAAGAAAACTGATGATGTTGGTCGAAGTACAGAAACATCTGACGAAGAGCTGGAACAGGTAGAGATTCCTGTTGAGGTGGAGCATGTTGATGCTGAATTGCATATCCCTGATGAAGTCGAAGAAGAAGCAGAAGATGCTGAGGAAGTTGAGGAAACTGACGATGACTACCTATTGTCGAGAGATAGGTCGAGAAGAGTCAACAAACCACCTCAGAGACTTGGGTATGCAGATCTTATAGCTTATGCATTAATCTCTGCCAGTGAGGTTCTAGATGATGAACCTAGAGATTATAAGGAAGTTATGAGGAGTCGAAATAAGACTGAATGGCTGAAGGCCATGGATGATGAGATGAAATCTCTTCATGATAATCATACTTGGGAACTGATCAAGAAACCTGTTGGGGCGAGGTTAGTCAGTTGTAAATGGATTTTCAAAGTTAAGGAAGGAATTGAAGGAGTGACGTCGAAAAGATACAAGGCAAGGTTAGTTGCAAGGGGTTTCACTCAGAAAGAAGGTGTCGACTTCAATGATGTGTTTTCTCCTGTTGTGAAACATAGGTCCATTCGAATGTTACTTGCCATGGTAGCACAATTCGATCTTGAACTGGAACAGATGGATGTGAAGACTGCGTTCTTGTATGGTGATCTAGATGAAACGATCCTGATGAGGCAACCTGAAGGGTATGTCGAAAAGGGGAAGGAAGATTATGTGTGCAAGTTAAAGAGATCTTTGTATGGGCTGAAACAATCTCCTCGACAGTGGAATAGGAGATTCGACAAGTTCATGGCACGCATAAGTTTCATTAGAAGTCAGTTCGACCACTGCGTTTACTTCAGATTTCGACCTGGTAATTCATTTGTTATTTTGTTGCTTTATGTGGATGATATTCTCATAGCAAGCAACAATGTTGAAGATGTGACGAGGGTGAAGGCTGAACTCAATAAGGAGTTCGATATGAAGGATCTGGGAGCTGCTTCCAGAATTCTTGGAATTGACATTCGAAGAGATAGAAAGAAGTCTAAGTTATGTTTATCTCAAGAGGCATACCTACGGAAGATTCTTGAAAAGTTTGGTATATCGAATTCGAAGCCAGTTGTGACTCCAACAAACCCTCAATTCAAGCTGAGTATTGATCAGTGTCCCAGTACTGATGTCGAAAGAGCATATATGAATAGCATCCCATATGCTAATATAGTTGGTTCTTTGATGTATGCTATGGTCTGTACTAGACCCGACATAGCATATGCAGTAAGTCTTGTAAGCAGGTACATGGCGAACCCTGGAAAGGCTCACTGGCAAGCATTGAAGTGGATTTTAAGGTACATAAATGGGTCTCTGAATAGAGTCCTAATTTATGGTGGAGCCTTGGGTGAAGATAGTAAAGCAGTAATAGAAGGATATGTCGACTCTGATTATGCAGGTTGTATGGATTCAAGAAAATCTATTTCTGGATATGTTTTCACTATGTTTGGCACAGCAATTAGTTGGAAAGCAACACTTCAGAAGGTTGTTGCTCTATCAACCACTGAAGCGGAGTATATTGCATTAACTGAAGCTGTGAAAGAAGCATTGTGGCTTGAAGGTTTTGCAAAGGAGCTGAAACTTCAAGGTCGAGGTATCACTGTTAAATGTGATAGTCAATGTGCAATACACCTGTCGAAGAATTCAACCTATCATGAGCGAACTAAGCACATTGATGTGAGGCTGCATTTCGTCAGAGGAGTAATCGAGCATGGAGAAGTCCAAGTGCTGAAGGTTTCGACTGAAGACAATGCTGCTGATATGATCACCAAGACATTGCCGAGTTGCAAGTTTTTCCACTGTATGCAGTTGCTAAAGCTGCATGAAGAAAGCTAGTTGTTCCCTTGATGTTGTAGAGTTAGATCCAAGGTGGAGATTTGTGAGATATTGGATCGAACTCTAGTATGGTCGAAGGGTAGCTTCTTGGTTCGACAGGGTTAAGCATGAAGTCGAAGGTTGTTCACATGCTTGTGTCGAAGATGCTAGGGTTGTTAGCATGTTAAATTAGGTTTTAGTGTTTAAACCCTAATTTGTTAAGTTAGCTTGTTTATTAAGTTGGCTTGCGTAATGGGCCTTGTGGAAAAAGCCCATTAGTTAGTATGTTAGGTTTTATTATAAATAGCATACTAGTCTCTCATCATTGCTAAGCTGCAAATCCTAATTTAGGGTGAGAGAGGTTATTTGTTATTCTTGTAAACTTGTAATCTTGTTTTAAGAGAAAGTAAAAGAATAGCAGTTATAACCAATCTTGTGTTCCTCTTCTTCCTTGTCCTTTATTCATCCCTTATTTTATACTTTGTTCGCGGCATTGAATTCACAACAGAGATAATGTGACCCAAGATTTCATTTGGCAACTTACATAATATGGTCATCCATTTCTGGAATCTGCTTTTCAAACAGGCTTCTAGATGGAGTACTTATAGAATTTTTCAATTAGAAATAAGTGATTAATATCACTAACCATTGGCTTTCTCAAGTAAGAATTGAATGTAAAGGATAATATGCTATCAAACTATGCAGTTATTTGTATGCACATATGACGATTATCGAGAAATGACCTTTCTATTTTCATAACTATTTTAGAGGTTGAATTGAATGCGAGTGGCTGCATTTAGTGTTTTTACTTTATTCCCAAATTCTTTTTGTTTCCACAATTTTTAAGTTAGATTTATACACTCAAACTGAGTGCATTTTTATTATGCTTTGTTCTCAAAAGATTCTAATGCATGAAAGGATTTGACATGAGACGCAATATATTTGGTGAGGTTTTTGTCCCATGAAAAAGAAAGAAACAAATAAACAAAAGTGTGAAGTAGAATTTTTTTATAAAAAAAAGGACAGAACTTAGAACATTTGCCGTGGTGATAGCTTTAGTGATCACACGTCCTAAGTGAAATTTCAAAATACTTTTAGTATATTTTGAATTTTAAATTTCGAACGCAGTTATTCTACAACAAAATCACATTATGACTTAGACGCGCCTATTTTTAACAAAAATATGTTTGAAGTTTAATCTCCAGATTGCAATCTCTAGAATTTCAAGCGGAAAACGAATTTGGTATTCACCTTGCATGTATATACCAATCTTCATGTTTTTCATTATCAAAACACCTTTTTTTGAAAAACCCTACAAAAATCTTATTTGATTGTCACTTAAGATTTTTACTTCAAAACAAGATTTTAGTGTATTTTGACATTAAAACGAGGAAAAGAAGTTGGAATTTTAGGTAATGTACATGTATTACATTGATCATTGTTCTAGATCATCTGTTTTTTGTATTTGAAATATGTACGTTGCCTCCAGAATTTAAAATCTTGATTATGTCACATTGTGTTTGCAAATTGAAATCCAAACTGTTTTGGTATGGAATTTGAATTGTCCTCTACTATGATTGATTGTAGTTATGGTGCACCCTGATGTTATCCATGATACAACCTCTATGGATGTTAAATCGGGTGATGTCCATGTAAATGTTAGAAAACAATTTACAAATGAATAGGAGTTTGCTATACGTGTACATATGCTTCAATTATAGAAGACACATATTTGACAAGATGAGATGTGAAAGAAGTGGTAAGTATAGAGCACCTATCAAAAAGTTGAAACGCAATGACACCGTAGGGAGAAAATCTGAGTGTCCTTTTAAGTTGTGCGGGTACCTCGAGGCAAATAATACATCGACATTTAATATGATTTGTGGTATACATAATCATGATTTGTGTTACAAGTTAGTCGGCCACACCATTGTATGTCATCTGAATTCTAAAGAAAAGAAACCCGTCTCCGACATGATACTAAACATGGTTCAACCCAAACCCATATTGTCAACTTTGTAAAGGAAACGATTAGAAAATATTGTAAATATTATATATCTATGTATAGTGTAATGCCTTGTATTTAATTAATTATTTAATTAAATATTTTTGATTTAATTGTTGAGTTCTTGGAATATTGTGAATTGTTGGTATAAGTCGCTATGATTAATTAGTTGATTAATTAATAGAGTAATATTAGTAATAATATTGGAAATAGTAGAGTAATGGAATAATTATAATTGGGCTCATTTTAATAGCTAGAAGTAGTAATATGGGGGTGTGATGTTAGGCCCTCTAAGAATAATAGAAATGGTGAGGTTTAGAAGGTATAAGGATTAGGTTATTTAGAAAAAGGTGGGAAGAGATAGAAGGGAAAAGTTGGAGAACGTGAAGTTGCAGAGGAGAGGAAAATAGGTTGTCGTGAAGAGGGAAAAGTGGAAAAAGGGGCAAAAGCTAGGAATCGATCTGAGAAAATTATAGAGCGGTCTCAAATCCAAGGTAAGGGTGGGGTTCTGACTCTAATATAGGGTATATTATAAATCGTACGTGGGATTGGGTTTATGAAATTGCTTCTCTTTATGTTCGATATTTTGTGACTGCTCTGTTTGTGTTTTGTTGATTGTGGTTAATATTGAAAGTAATTATTGCTGATTAATCTGTTGTGGAAAATTTGTTCTATGTGGATTGGTAATTTATGTTGCTGTAATGGTATCGTGTTGGGCAAATTTGAGAAAAACTGTAAATAGGCAACATGCTGCAAGTAGTAGAAAATAAAAGAAAGAAAAAAAGACTAGGGGCGCCCACCCCCTGAGAGAAGAGAAGGGGGGGAAGTCACCCCTGTACCATAAGAGAAGGGAGCTTGCTCCCAGATGAAGATATAAGGGGCAGTCACCCTTTTGTTTCGGGTGGGGACCACTTTTATGTTTTGTGTTAAGTGAATCTTAGGTGCCTTTATAGTGATATAATTAATATAACTCTTATATACTACTTTATGATGGCATATGTAATTTAAGGGGAATGGGAGTTACATATGGGGTACTTTAACAGCACTAGCAGATTACGATTAAAAGCAAAGTGATACAGTATGTAATACAATAATATGGTAGTGGAATAATAGCACAGTTAGAGTACAGTAATAGCATGAAGGAATTAATAACAGTAGTTTTCTAATGACAGAAAATAACAGAAGCTAACAGTAGCAGGGTTATAAGATTAAACTTTAACAGAAGTACATGACAGGAACTATCAGTAGTATTAATTCTGGAAGATTTTAATAGCAGCATATAACAGAAAACATCAGTAGTAATTTTAGCAGACAAATTTGTTAGTGGAATAAATTCAAACAGTCCAGTTAAATTATTGCAAAGTGAATATTGATCATGTAAATTGCAGGTGGTGATTAAGTTGTTGTATTTCATTTATTAAATGACAAATTCAAGTTGTAGGCTTATGGCCAATGTTGATGTTGTTGATATGTTGTTGGTTAATAATTGTTATTGTGTTATTGTTACGTTGTTGTTGATGATGTAATGCTAATATTGTGATGATGTGAAGTTGTAGTACCCATTGATAATATTGTTGTGACGATGTTGTTTTGATTGTTGAGATGCAATTATGTTATTGTGTTGTTGTAATAATGTTACGATGAAGATGAAACAGTTTATAATAATAAACCTGCGACGATGTGATGTTGGTGAATTGTCTCTATTTATTGGAAGAATATAAGTTGGAGATTTTGCCTCGTTGATGTTTAAGTTATTGTTGTTGAAGTTGCATTTTGTGATGTCGCATGTCATCGAGTCACATACCTGCATATCTGCGATGGCATGGACTGACAAACTGCGATGAAGGCTTATACCTTGTTTTAAAGTTGAAGGCTTATGCCTTGTTGACCACTCTATTAACTAGCGGTTATTAAGTTGGGAATTCTACTCCGTTATTAAGTTGGGAGTTCTGCTCCGTTATTAAGTTGGGAGTTCTGCTCCAATGGTACCACATGCATGTGCATTGTATGAGTCGAATTCCGAGTTACATTTTGAGTTGTTGTTGTGATGATAAATTAGTTGTTATATTATGTTGATAATTTTGTGGTGATGAATGTTGTTTGAAAGTTGTTGAAGTGGTGATTTTATATAATTTGATCTAATATATATGTTGTTTATCATACACTCAATTATATGGTTCGATGTCTCATCCCTTTTGTTTGAATGTTACCCCTATGTTGGTAACGTGCAGATAATCCAGAATGAAGGTTGATTATCTTCATTAGTTCGAGTCGGTGTCGTCGCTTTGATACGTAACACACGGGGGGATGAATGCGTGTTGTTTTATATGTTGATTTTATATTTAGTTGTTGGATTTTAATGTTGAATTTACTTTATTTGTTGACTCTTAAGTTTATTACATGGAATACTTGTTGTTTTAAAGTTGAACAAAAGTTGTTATGCCAAATGAAGTTGAATATTGAGATTCTGCTGCTTAATTAAAAGTTGTTTGCTTTTTAAAAGAATAAAACATGTAGACGTTGTTTGTATGTGATTGATTGTTGACGTTGTTTTAAGTCAAAGTGTAGTATCCCTTGTTATGTTGGAAATTTTATCCGAAAATCTTGTGTTATGTATCTGATTTATATGGGATTGATTGTTGACGTTGTTTTAAGTCGAAGTGTAGCATCCCATGTTATGTTGGAAATTTTATAACTCTGATCTTTATAATATTTTCCGGGTAGAATTGGGGTGTTACATATAAAGTTTGTGAGAATGGAAAATTCATTCGAATTATATTTTGGATTCATCCTAATTCTATCAAGTTGTTCAACATGCTCATAATTGATTCAATATATAAGACCAACAAGAGTAGGCTACAACTTCTAGAAATTGTTGGTGTTACTTCTAAATGTGTACCTATGTGCTCGCAGGTATAGTCAAGGCGATCCAATATGGTCAAGCTTATGGATAGAAAAGTTGCAAGTCAATTGAGTAGTTGTCAAGTTTTGATGATGCAATTAGTATCAAACGATATCCAATAAAGTTTAGTGTCTACTGAAGATATCTCAAGTTGTCAAAGATGTACAAGATGGTTTATTAAGATATCCTCCCGATTCAAACTATGGTCTTGAAGATCAAGATACCCATTTAAAGTCAACATTATGGTCAAGCAACTTTCAAGATAAGACTTACGTTTTAAGGATCACTAGTGGGTAGACTTCGCAACTCTCAAATGATGGTAATCAACATGAAAATATCTCAATTCTTATAGAGAAGAATCAAAGCTCCTCTGTGATGCTAAATTCAAAGATAAAGTCAAGACTTGAAGCTTCAAAGTTGTGAAATACGGGATGTGTGAAAGCCCGTTTGGTATTATCTATCTGAGTGACTAGTGTCGTGTAAAGACACAAGGGTATTTCTAGAAGTTCTATGTAAATTTGCGTTTCCTCTTAAGGATTTATGTTTTTATTTCTTGTATTTTAGCTTTTGGTTTTGTTTATACCGTTATTGAATCTCCTTTCATGATTCTGCTTCTTAGGTTGAGTTTTAAATTCGTTTTACATATGCATAAATCAAACTATTTGATCATTATCTGAGGAATATGCTTCTAAGTCAATTTATCAAAGTTTTGGATAGATAAACTATTTTGAGAATGGTTCAAGTCATGACAATGATGAAATCTAAAAAACACTTTACTTTTTACAAAAATTGAGATTATGTAAGTGTGTTTCATATTAGACATTTCAATTACTAGAATCAATATTGCATAATGTTCAGGAATTGTTTTATGCTATGATAATTCGAATCATAGCATCCATGACTTGAATCATAGAAGTTTGATTTGAATCATAGATTTCGTGATTTGAATCAGACACATACTGCATATTTTGGGAATCGCTTATGTAAATGTGATCCGACTTAGAGACTTTCATGACTCGATTCATGTAACTCAAATCACATAAAGCATGACTTGAATGATAGAGTTAGTTTTGTTTTAGTTACTGGATCTTGACTAAAATCACTTCATCTCATGATTTGAGTCATATTTTTTTTGCTTAAGACTCGAATCAAGCACCATTTTTTTTTCTATTTTTTGTGCTATATCTCCAACACATATAAAAATTATTTCTCTCAAAATCTATTCACAATGTTGAAAAACATACACATTCATTATTGATTTAAGATTCACAATGTTGAAAAATATACACATCCATTATATTATTCTGATTTTGGTTTTAATCTGTCTTATAAACAATTGTTGAAAGCGTTTAGAGAAATGCATGCAAATGAATTAGGCGCGTTTAAAAAATATCTCTTCAAAGAAAATATATTTCAAAACTTAAGAAAGATATTTGTGATTATAATAGTGCCTTAGATTCCTTAAAGGAAGAACATACATCTCTCATTATTGAGCATTTTATTACTTTTGATACTTTAACTGAAAAAGTATTTAAGACACGACAAGTGTATGGATAACATTGATGTAATAATAAAAATATCATCTCCACAAGAATTGTAATTTAACAATAGAATTACATGCAAAATTAAGTAATTAAAGGGAGGGGGTTCATTCGAAAAGCAGTTCTAAAACGAGAAATTAAAAGAATGAAATTCAACGCGAAAAAATGATTACGTCTTTATTATCGAATCCCCTTATTTTTACCTATTTATGAACCGTGTATTTATTGAGTTTAAATTAAATTATTATCTCACTACGAATTAGCATAACCACTACACTCAATTATTTGGTGTGCATGTCACTAATTTATACGATTATCCCCTAATTCCTTAGGCCAATTCAAAGTTAAATTAGGCATTCTAAGTGCGTTAATTCATAAGCAACAACTTCTAATTACCAATCCATAGCTAATTAAAAAGTTGAATAAATCGCGTGGTTCAAAGAATTCGACTAATAATAAAAAATCCTTAATTATCTAGATCGATTTGTACGCCTGTAAGTGACAAAAAACATTAAACACACGAACAATTTAAATAAGATAATAACATTAAAATTACTCAACAAATCTCCAACAAACATATGATCTAACAGAGTAAAAAATAAGGTTCATCTAAAAAAGACGTAATATAGAAAAACATAGCTACTCATTGATAAATTAACAAATACCATGAGTTGAAAAGTATTCATCATCAAAATATGTGGAAGAATTGATCTCCAATGACTCTAATGTGCTTCAAAATTTCCCCTTGAATGTCCCTAGCCGTCACTTTTTCTCTAAAATCCAGAATCCCTAAAAAAATAGTCAAATAAACATTTAAATAGTAAAACGCGTGTCAGCCAAAAAGCGCCTCATAGCGCCGCAACAAGTTAATATCATGCTACGATGCAAGCCTCATCGTGCGGTGATAAGATGCATCACGAGTGAGAATTCAAAAAGCAAATCCTTTGTTTTCTTTGCAAATATCATTTAGTCTTTGTTTCTCCCTTGCTTTGGCTTTTTGCTTAATATTTTTAGATTTTTACATGGCTTTTGGTCATAATTCTTTCGAGTTCATCCAAATTTCCTCATAAAAATCATGTAATGACGAGTGTCATCACAACCTCAAAATTGAACAGTTTCTTTTCCTTAATATCTTGTTTACACACTGAACATTTTATTAGACTTTAAATGCTTACCTTACTAATTCATGTCACCTTTATTTATTGTGATCAACACTTTGGTTTCCTGCTTCAATCAATTCAACTCGAAAAAAGTTCTTTCGATATACAAGTACACAACATGTCTCTCATCTCCCAATTGTGTGCTCAATTTTACAGGGTTCACTCAATCAACATACAAAAGCATTTAACCATAAATTTGAAAATTTTATAATCAAATCAATCAAAGTCATATTTAAACACACACTTTTGGGGTATTTTACATGTTGTAACATTTCTTATATCAGTGTAGGATAAATTAGGATATTATGCTTAAACATTTGGAGTTACGTACCTAGTTTTCCCGATGTTATTGAATTCTTTCCATCTCACTCTTTCATAATACACTTGGTACTAGAGAATTACATTTTGTTGGTCTTATTTTTCTAAATTTTTTTTTTTGAATAAGCTATTTTAAAATTTTCTTTATCTTTTTGACCAATTTCTCTAGTGCCCCAATCCCAAACTTATTCGTTGTTAACTTCCAAGAGCAACTCCAAACTTATTGTTTTGCATAAGACAGGTAAACAAAATATTTCTAACTTACTCCAAAGAGGATGAAAAGAATTTATCTTTCAAGTCAATAACTGTATAATATGGCCATGTCACTGAATGAAAGATTTAGGCTTAAAGTAGAAATTATCATATTGAAACCATATGGCTTAAAAAGACTCAGAGTTTTCACAAACAACTCCATCAGTGTGTGTCTATCATACCAATAGACTCAAAATAAAAAAGTGAAAATTCCAGGAAATAACTAATGCATGGATACTCTCATAAAAAGGAAAGCAAACAGTGGAAATATTTGGCTCAAACCTTACTAGCTAAGGTATCTGGAGATTGAGTTTAAGTAGTCGATTTCCCTTTCTTTATCAACCTTTAATTTGCAAGAGAACCTCACTATTGATCTCTTTCATTCTTTCTTTTCCTAGTGACTTTTCTTTTATTTGTCATCATGGCACTAGTAAGGTAGAAAATTAAAAACTAAAAGAAACAACAGAAACAAACAATTTTATTAATTTCTAAAAAACAACTATGTGAAGAAAAGAAAAACACAAGAAAGGGGGTTTGAATTGGGGTTTTCAAAAATTAAAACAGTATTACATGTTTGGTTATCCCGGAGACAACTGTCAACGTCTTCTCGAGATCAAACCACAACCCAGTTTTCTCAAGGAATAACAAATCTTACAACAAGATTGCTTCTAATAATCAGTATCACAATCGTGATTTATACACGAAGTTATAGCATGATACAAAGTAAGAGATATATAATGTATGGAAGTGATTTTAAGTGCTCTTAGCTTTAGCGTGCGAGAGAGTTGTATTTGATCCATCATCATAGTCTCCTTTTTATATAATGAATTGAGAGATCCGTTGGAGACATATTCTCTTGTTTTGGAAGGTTGATAATATACGATTTAATACTCTTTCCAAAAATATAGATGTTGTTCATAGTCATAATGTTCCAGCTGTTACTTGCTTGATCCTGTATTAATTGACTTTAACGAGGTATAGATCTTCTGATTATCAGAGTATCTTTAAAAAGGAGCAGTCCCAAAACTTCTCTTGATAATTAACTAGTGGCTCTTTATCAGAGTATGAGTTGCAGCTTGTTCATTGGTGCTTGTAAAGCGTTTAGCATCAGAACTTCTTGTTCTTGTAAACTACCCTCAATGGAAAATTCTGCTTCTGAGGAATCACTGTCATAAGAACTTCTTGTTCTTGTAAACTTCCCTCAATGCAGCCTTCTTCTTTAGGACGGAGATCAAGAGGTAAATACTTGTTTGTTTTAGCTCTATTTTCTTCTTAGAGTACTTCAGAACTTCTAACAATTTCTACATATTTAAACACACGATTAAAGTGCATATTTGTTCTTATTAAAAAATATGTATTTGTTATCATCAAAACTATTACAAAGATATAGAACCAAACTATGTTCTAACACTATACATGGGGGAGATTTTATAAAGATCTAGCTAGTACTCTTCTTTGGATCAAAGTACTAAAGGGGAAATAAAAATAAAAAGTAAAATTTAAAAACTCCTACGTCACATGTTGTTGGAGTTGAAGTAGCTGTTGGTATCCTAAACATCATCCTAAAACCTCTAATTCTGTCTCGCCCATAGAATCCTCATTTCAGTTCTCCTATTTTGCAAGGCTTGGGTAGGTTAGCATAAAGATTGGGTGAGATTCCATTTACCCAATTTGTCATGCCTACAATGTATTCCTCAAGCCTCTGCAAGCAATTAGGTTCGTGCTAGTGATGTGGGGCTCCTTCTTATTTTTTGATTTCAAGATGATTTACTTTTGGATCTTCTTGTTGAGCTTCTTCTTGTGTTGGATGGGCATCAATTTTCCCATGATTCTTTTGTTGATTGGCATCATTGGGATGATCATCACATCATCTGGATGGGCTTGCACTTCATCTAATCTGCATAATTAATTAAGAATGCACAAATACCCACAAGTTCTTTGTGGAGCATCAACCATATATTTGATGTTATCTACAATCAACAATCCTACATCAATCAGTTCATTATTCAAAATAGCCAGCAGAACATGGAACCTCTTCACAATGAACTAGGTTTGGTTGGAAGCAACCTCTAAATTTTGGACGATAAATGATGCTTATGCCCTAGGTATCACACATATATCTTTAGTGTGCAATCTCAACATCTTCTCTTGAACAATTACCCATCGAGACCTAGAGTGACAAAATTCAATTGACATCCTTTCCCCTATACTCTCGGATAAGGAAACAACTCTCATATTTTTAACATACCACCTAGGTGGAGTTTGAATATGAAGCAACAACACATTCCCTCATCACAGTCCTTAAGTGTCACACTAGAAATAGTTCTTCTCAACTGACTCTTTTCAATCCTGGACGAACACCGGCTCGAATTTTCAACTTCAAACTGTCAACAATGTGTAAACCAAACTTAAAAGCATAAACATTCAAAAATGTAAACTATAGGACTCATGGAGGTCGACCATCACCTTACAAAATCAAAATTCACCTGTGTCACACTAGAAATGGTCATTATCAATTAACTCTTTCTAACCCTATACGAACAACGGCTCAAATTTTCAACATGAACCATCTACAACGTGTAAAACAAACTAATGATCATAGAAATAAGAAATTTTCAACAATTTGACTCTTGAAGGTCCACCATCACCTTCCTAAATCATAATTCACAAATGTCACACTAGAAAATGTCATTCTCAACTGACTCTTTCTAATTATGGACAAACATCGACTCAAGTATTAGCGTTGGACCATATACAACATGTAAAATAGAATAACAAACATAGAACTTTAAAATTTTAAACAACCAGACTCCTGAAAGTCCATCATCACCTTCCTAGATGTTAATTCACAAGTGTCACATTAGAAATGATCCTTCTCAACTAACTTTTTCCTATCCTAAAGGAAAACCATCTCAAAATTTCAACATCAGATTGTTGAATAACGTGTAAAATTGAATAACCAACCATGTCAAATTTTCCTCATTAGATCGTTCATAATGTGTAAAACAGTCCAGAAGATCTAACTTTCCACATCCCACATATGTACCCTCACCCTTCATGTAGCCTAGGGGATCTAGCTTTCCTCATCCCACACAGTTACATACATCCCACTAGAATTTACAATATCGAACCATCCACATCATGTAAAATGTACTAAGAAACAAACAAATTCAAAAAGTTCATAAATCCGACTCCCTGGGGTCCACTATAACCTTCCTGAATCATATTCACAATTCTTCCACTAAAGTGGTCCTTCTCAACTTACTCTTTTCTTCATTAGACGAACACCGACTATAAATTTTAATATTGGATAAATCACATCGTATTAAATGGATTAAGAAACAAGAAAATTTAAAATTTTCATCAATCGGACTCCTAGAGGTCCATCACCACCTTGCTAAATCACAATTCACAAATCTTCCATTAATAGGGCCCTTCTTAAGTAATTTTTTTCTTCATTGGAATAACACCGACTAGAAATTTAAATATTAGATAATCCACATCGTATTAAATGGATTAAGAAACAAAAAAATTTAAAATTTTCATCAATCGGACTTCTAGAGGTCCATCACCACCTTGCTAGATCACAATTCACAAGTCTTCCATTAAAAGGGTCCTTCTCAAGTAACTCTTTTCTTCATTGGAATAACACTGTCTAGAATTTTCAATATTGAACCGTCACAATCGTATAAAAATGGACTATCAAACAATAAAAATTCAAAAATGTCATCTATCGGACTCCCAGAGGTCCACTATCACCTTCCCATATCACAATTCACAGGTCTTCCACTAGAAAGGATCCGTCTCAATCAACTATTTCTTTCACAAAAAGAACACTGACTAGAATTTTCACTATCAGACCGTCATATATTTTTTTATTATACCACTGATTTGATTCTTTATAATGTCTATGGTAGGTAGTTTAGTGTTGGGAATTTCTTCAATCGAAATTTTCAAATATGTGTTAGATTACGAAGTACAATATTATTTATTTTTAATTTCATTTATAAGTAGTTTTATCTTTGTAGATTTCTATACAAAATTTTTCAATATCTATTTTATTGTATTTACTACCCTTTTTAGTTATATATTTAATAAATTTCATGTTTCATTTTATTTTTTCTTAATTTTTTTCAAGGAACTGCATTTCTAAGAACTTTTTTTTGAGAAAAATGTTTTTGAAAAAGGATTATCAATAACATTAAAAAGTATTATTACTACGCCAAAATGGACTTTAGACAGCGCACCTTAGACAACGCTTTTATACAAAAGCGCTGTTATAAGTAAAATAAAAAATAAAACACGAAAACTGTTCACGAAAATGAGGGAAAGCGCTGCTAGAGAAGGGCAACCTTAGACAGCGCTTTTTAAAAGCGCTGCTAAAAGGGTTGCTTTAGAATGGTAAAAGACCACATTAGCCATAATTTTGTATGATTATATAAATTGTCAATCTATTTAATAAATAAACCGTTTTTTTATTGTTGTGATCTACTAGAGAAAATTAAAACACAAGATTTCAAATTTAAGAATGAGGTAGGATAAAAACACGGCATAATTTTTAAAATCTAAACATTTCAATAATAAAAAAAATAAACTTTTGAAGCCCAAGATATTAATAAATACAATATAATATTAAAAATATTAAACACCTTCATTATAGTTTAAATATTTTTAAATAAAAAAATATAACTTTTAAAATTCAAGATATTAATAAATATAGTATAATATTTTCTTTTTAAATTAAACATTTTCATTACAAGGATTATAAAATATTTAAAAGGACTATAATTTCCAATTTAAAAGTACTATAAAATATAGATTTCCACTTAGACTCTGTTTGGTAAAACTAGTTGGTAGTTTATAGCTGATAGCTGGTAGCTGGTGACTGATAGTTGATAGGCTAACATGAAAGTTTGGTAAATTAACTGTTTCATTAGCTGATAGATACAAAATGACATAAAAAATCATTTTAATTAATAAGGGTAATAATATTTTGTTAAAATAATAAGGGAATAAATGGAGAAAAAAAAGTCACAGGCTAAAAGCTACATCAAATAACTTTTGAAAAAAAAGTTAAAAGCTAGTAAAAAAGTTATAAACTAAAAGCTAAAATAGCTTTACCAAACAAAGTTTTTTCATTAATGTGAACTAAAAAGTTAAAAGGTAAAAACTCTTTTGTGGGCCTCACCATACATACCCTTATTTGTAATGTTAAATCGAATGCTACATATTTTTAATATTGTTTGAGTAATTAAAATTATAGAGAAGAAATGCAGCAATAGCAATGATAATAAGAAATTAAGTGGAGATAAATAATATTTTTTTTTTTGCTTTATAGCATCGTTTTAGTCCGGTTCGGGGGCGAGTTCTGGCATCAAGTGGTTCCATCCCCCTCCTGATCGTAGTTGTGGGGGATCGAACCGTGGTTCTCCCTACCAAGTTCAGCGTCAATCACCACTGGACCAACTAACGATTGGTTGGAGATAAATAATATTCTCGTGAGATAGAAAAGGTTTTTTTGGAAACATAATACTGTTTTTGCAATTAATATCATTAATGAAAAGGGGTTGAATTACAATTACATGAAAATGAACTATTAATCTTAAAAATTAATAACAAAATAATGAAATACACTTGAACCATTAAGCTTTTAACATGTTAGTTGGGTAACTTTATACTATTTATTTTCGTGGGTACATAAAAATCCACATTTTATTATTCTTAACTTTTATTATTATTAACTTGGAACATTCTGACAATGAACTAACTGATGGTATCCTCAAATGTATCACAAGGTATAATATTTTACTCCATTATCTCTGTTAAAAGAAAAATCATTCTAACATTCAATAGTTTTGACAAAAACTCAAAAGACGGAATAACAGCGTCCTTTAGGCTATGTTCGGGAGTTTGGAGGGGAAGGGAGGGGAGGGTTTTGGAAAATAGGAAGAATTAGGTGAAAAAGATAAAAAGATTTTGGATAAGAGGGTTTTGTAGGGTTTGAGTTATTCATAACACCAAAAACCCCATTAAATGGAGGAACTCAAAAATTATATTGAAGGAGGGTTTTGAAGGGCTTACATAAATTTTGAAAATATCTTTTAGGTTGTTATACTATTTTGAAACTTAAAAATTTTGTAATGATAATGACTCTTTTATCATTCTAAACAAAATCATTTTTTCAAAAAATGTCAAATACTTTTCTATATTTTTTTAAAAATTCGTTTTCGAAGCCTTCTCTTTCCCTCCCCTCCAAACTCCCAAACATAGCCTAAGGGAAGCTCTTATTCCGTCTTTTGAGTTTACTCCATAATGCAACTACAGCAAGCAACACTAAAATCCATAATACCTGATCTTACCGGGCAGATCAGATGGCCAACAACAAAGAAGGCTTGAAATTCGGAGTGGTTGGAAGGGGAAAAATGGTTGTACCTGCAAGGCACTCCGATGCCAAAGTAAGTATGTGATCCACAAGGTACAACAAAGTGAGAGATTTTGGGGGTCAGAAAAAGATTACCTTGCCCTCTGATGTTAGAGAGCTATTTATAGGGTGGTCCTAAGCGAAATTGTCTCTGTTTTGCAAGGCGTGAATCTAGACGACGCGTGAGCTGTCTGCTACCGGGCACGAGGCTCTCTCGCGCTCGGTTAGGTCTGGTGTTTGCCCGGAGAGGACCGGGGGAGGCTGTTGTGCGCGTGTCCAGAGTGCCTTGGGCCGAAGGCTGAATAGGCCCAATAAGAGTGATTGGGCCGGTCCAGAACAGGAGCCCCCCAAGTCGTTGCTTCCATTCGTGGGAGTGACGACTTAGAGGGCGTCGGTCAGAGGAGACCTTCTGGGGGAGTGGACCTGGCGTTTCCGAGGGAGATCAGTCCTGAGCTTCCGGGGAGAAGAAAGTTCAGGTCGGGAGTTAGGAAGCGTGTCGCTTCAGAGTTGTCAGTTGGGGGACGTGTCATATTTAATGCGAAATGATGGCTACCCTATTCGTAGGCTGCTAGGGTTAATGATGGCCATACCGTTTCCCAGAGCTCGTGTGCGGCGCACGTGAGGTTCTCAATTGCTTATAAATATCAGGGGTTATCATTTTCCCCAAACTTTTCAAATTCTTCTTCGCTCTCTACTCTCCGCCGTCGATCGTGAGCTCCGCCGCAACGTTCCTCCTTCAATCTTCGTTTCTTCCTTCAGAATCCTACTTGTAAGTTTGTTTTTCCCTCTGTTTTTAGCTTTTCATGCTTTGATTGTTTTTAGAAATCGTTTGCATGTGGTTAGGGTAGATTTTTAGGAATGATTTGAGGAAGATTTAGGAGCTTGTTGGTGGTAGACGGCGGAGGTAGCTAATTTCTCCATCGTTGACGGTTGTATGCGATTGAATCCTTTGTTTAGAGCCATCTCCTGGTTCGTTGATTGTCGTTTTGTAGTTTTGATCACGCGTTAGTGTGTTCTTAGGTTTTTTTTCAGAAGAATGGATTATTGTGACGTAGCATGAAGTTTTGCCCTTCCCTTTGGCGCGAGTCTTCTTCTGCTCGACGACTGTTTTCCTGGAGAAGGACGGTCCAGATGACGCAGAACCTGTCGAAGGACTACCAGCAATACGACCAACTGGCTGGGATGAAGAGGGTAATTATGACTGAGTCATCCTTCTTCGAAAAGATTTCGGCTTACATAGCCGAGAACAAAAGAAAGGCGGCTCTCGAAGCCGAACTATCAAGTATGGCTGTTGAAGCAATTTTGAAAGAGGTAGAAGTACCAGGCCCTGGGATACATTTTATCCCTCAACCTCCTGACGACACAGTTCAAGAAGTGAAGGTTTCAGGCAAAGAAATAAATCAAAGACTGGACGCAATATATGATGAAGAGCCTTTGGGATTCGAGAAAGATCCGATGGCGTCAAACATAAAGATGTTGGCTCAAGACCCACTCGAAGAAGTAAATCTTGGTGACGAAAATCAAAAGAGCGTGACATACGTCAGTGCAAAGTTAGAGCCAATTTTGAAGTCAAAAGTCATTGCGTTACTGAAAGAAAATAAGGATTGTTTCGTCTGGGACTACGATGAGATGCCTGGTTTAGGAAGAGATTTGGTCGAACTGAAGTTGCCTATAAAAGAAGGGAAGAAGCCCATTAAGCAAACTCCCAGAAGATTTGCACCAGAGGTTCTCTCGAAGATCATGACAGGGGTTGAAAGACTTCTCCGTTGCAAGTTCATTAGAACTACGAGGTATGTCGAATGGATTGCTAATATTGTACCTGTTATTAAAAAGAATGGTTCCTTGAGGGTATGTATAGATTTTCGTGATCTAAACGCAGCAACCCTTAAAGATGAATATCCCATGCCTGTGGCAGAAATGCTAGTAGATTCATCCGCAGGCTTCGAATACCTAAGTATGTTGGATGGATATTCTGGGTACAACCAAATCTTCATTGCAGAAGAAGATGTGTCCAAAACAGCTTTTCGTTGTCCAGGGGCAATAGGCACCTACGAATGGGTTGTAATGCCATTTGGTCTGAAAAACGCTGGGGCAACTTATCAAAGAGCAATGAATTCTATATTCCATGATTTTATAGAAACATTCATGCAAGTATACATAGATGACATTGTTATAAAATCTATTTCGGATTACAGTCATCTTGATCATCTGAGCCAATCATTCAAAAGAATGAGAAAACATGGCTTAAAGATGAATCCCCTTAAATGTGCTTTCTTTATGCAGGCTGGAGATTTCCTGGGCTTCGTAGTCCACAAAAAGGGAATAGAAATTAATCAGAATAAAACAAAGGCTATTATGGCAACAAAGCCTCCATCCACGAAGAAAGAACTGCAATCTTTATTGGGAAAGATAAACTTCTTAAGAAGATTTATCTCTAATTTGAGTGGACGCACGCAAGCTTTTTCCCCTTTACTTCGTCTGAAGCAAGGAAGGTTCGAATGGCACGCTGAACATCAAGAAGCTTTTGATAAAATCAAGCAATATTTGATGCATCCACCAATATTGTCTCCCCCAAATGGGAAGAAGCACATGCGCCTGTATATCTTAGCTTCAGATAACACAATAGGTAGCATGTTAGCTCAAGAAGATGACAATGGCATCGAAAGAGCCATTTATTACTTAAGTGGAGTACTCAATGAAGCAGAGACTAGGTATAGCGCCATAGAAAAACTCTGCCTTTGTTTATATTTCTCTTGTATTAAACTCAAGTATTATATAAAGCCAGTTGATGTTTACGTTTCATCTCATTTTGATGTCATTAAACACATGCTATCTAAACCAATATTGCATATTCGAATTGGCAAATGGGCTTTGGCCCTTACTGAGTACTCTCTAATCTTTCAACCCCTTAAGGTAATGAAAGGACAAATCGTGTCAGATTTTATTGTTGACCATGCAGTGGTTGAGAACCCTCAGCAATATGTAGATTTGAAGCCTTGGATGTTATACTTCGATGGTTCAACGTATAAGGAGGGAAGTGGCGTTGGGATACTCATAATTTCTCCTGATGGAATTCCAACAAAACTCAAGTACAAAATTGAAGGCCCTTTATGCTCCAACAACGAAGCTGAGTACGAAGCCCTGATTGCTGGACTTGAAGCCTTGTTGGAATTGGGGGCAACCATAGTCGAAATTAAAGGAGACTCAGAATTAGTGATTAAGCAACTGACGAAAGAATACAAATGTATCAAAGAGAATTTGATCATATATTTTGTCATAGCAAATAGACTGCTTAAAAAATTCGAGTATGTGGAGTTAAAGCACGTCTCAAGGGTGAACAATCAAGAAGCAAATGATTTGGAACAATTAGCCTCAGGATACAGAGTATCAAAGGAAAAACTAGAAGAAATGATTGAAGTAAGAGACAAAGCAATGGCCACAAAGCTATCTCCAAGTGATCTGGAGAACTCACAATTAGGTTTTGCTAACGAAGAGGAATTTGAAGTTCTAAATATAGACTCCTTAGAAGATACAGATTGGAGGATTCCAATTGTGAACTACTTGAGAGATCCTTCGACAGATACAGATAGAAAAGTAAAGTATAGAGCCTTATCATACTTCTTGATGGGAAACGAATTGTTTAAGAAAACCCCTGAGGGAGTTTTGCTAAAATGTTTGGGCGAAGCTGAAGCATACTTGGCTCTTTCGAATGTACACAGTGGGGCATGTGGTGCTCATCAAGCGGGGCACAAAATGAAATGGCTTTTGTTCCGCTATGGAATGTATTGGCCCACTATGTTAAAAGATTGCATAGATTTTGCAAAAGGGTGTCAAGAATGTCAAGAACACGCAAGTATTCAACATGCGCCTGCAAATGAATTAAGTTCAATAATAAAACCATGGCCTTTTAGAGGTTGGGCATTAGACTTAATTGGAGAAATTCGTCCCACATCTTCCAAAGGTCAAAGGTATATTTTAGTAGGAATAAAATACTTCACAAAATGGGTCGAAGCGATACCACTAGCCAATGTGGACCAGGAGGCTGTGATTGAGTTTATTAAAAGACACATCTTATATAGGTTCGGAATCCCATAAAGTATAACCACAGATAAGGGATCAGTGTTTACTGGTCGAAAGATGCAAGAATTTGCGAAAGAAATGGGGTTCAAGTTATTTACTTCTACACCTTATTAAGCTCGAGCAAACGGACAAGTCGAAGCAGCCAATAAAGTGATAATTGGTCTCATAAAGAAACATGTAGCGAAGAAACCTAAGAATTGACATAAAACTTTAGACCAGGCACTCTGGGCTTGTCGAACATCACCAAAAGAAGCTACTAATACTACACCTTTCCAGTTGACGTTCGGACACGATGCAGTACTCCCAGTCGAAATATACTTGCAATCAGTCCGGATCCAGAAACAAGCAGAAATCCCCCCAAATGTATATTGGGAAATGATGATGAACGAATTAGTTGATCTGGACGAAGACAGGCTTCGAGCGTTGGAAATGATAAAAAGACAAAAAGAAAGGGTGTCGAGAGCATACAACAAAAAGGTGAAAGGTAAAACATTTATTAATAATGACTTAGTTTGGAAAGTTATTTTGCCTATAGATCGAAAGAATCAGACTTTAGGCAAATGGTCCCCACACTGGGAGGGACCTTTTCGAATCTTAAAAGTATTTTCAAATAATGCTTATGAGATAGAAGAGTTGTCAGAAGATCGCAGGATTTTAAGAGTGAATGGGAAGTATCTGAAAAGATACAAGCCAGTCATGCATGAAGTAAAAATTGCAAAAACGTAGACATTAAAAGTTTGCGCCGTGGGCCAAAATGGTGGAACAAGCACCAAAATGGCTTCGTATCTAAGTGAGATATATAATAAATAAACTAAGAAGACAGAATAATGTCAAAATATATTTCATTAAGATTAATGGTCAAGGGTACATTCAGTCAAGGAGGTTGCATGCAAACCAAAGGTACAAAAATGGGGCATATTAGATATCATCAAAAGGAGCGTTTAAAATTATAGACAATAAAACCTAGGCCTACAATGCCACCAACAATGCCTCCAACAATGCACCCTTCAGTTGATCCTTTGCTCCAAACCTTCCAAGGACAACAGGGGCAAACTTTCTGCTTCAAAAAGATCTAGAGATCCTTCTGTGCGCATCCTCCTCACTATTCCCTGTTTGACAAACATGTGGGATAACAACCTGTCATACCCAAATTTTTACCCCCCCCTGAGATGTCACACCTCCAAATACCTCATCAAACCCAGACTTGTACACTTTCCCTAATTTGGATGAGAATCCTTCTTTCATTCAAGAGAGACGCGACTGGCATACTTGCAAACATACAAGTAAGGTCCCTCTCTTAATGAAACGAATTCAGCTTTTCTGTCACTTTTTTAATGTTTGTGGTGGAATAGTAGAAATACCTCTCTGTAGAGATAATTTCATGTCTCTTTACTGTAAATAGAGATTTAATTCAAGCTTCAACCTTGAGCTTCAAGCAAGGCACCAAAAATATATTAATTTCCCTAATTAGTTCTCCGAACTACTAAAAGCTCTGACTTCCATTAGGGATATGTAGGCATGAGGTTCACAAGGAATCTCAACGAGCTAATAAAATACCAAAAATAGTCTGTATGTCTTTCTTTTAAATCAATTCAACTTTCCCTCCTAACACAAAGGAGAAACTTTCCCAATCAATCAGCAACAAACACAAACACATAGACACAGAGAAGGTTCCCGTAGAGTACTACGGATATGTAGGGTGCTTAAACTTTTCCCTATGTATAACCGACCTCCCGGACTCCATAATTTCTAGTCTAGGTGAATCCCCACACTTAGCAAACTCCTAGGGTTTATTTGAGATCTTTTTCCCCTTTCCTACCTTGTAGGATAATTAAAAAGTTCGTGTGATATCGTAGGAAGAACTGAAACAAAATTCATCCCGCCTCGGGCGCATTCTCCTTCCAAATTCCGCATGAAGGGTCTAGCGAGCCGTCCTCCCAAGTGAAACGGGGAGGTAAAAAAAAACGATACCACAGAAAAATGGCGACTCTGCTGGGGAAACCTGTTATAACCTTGGTTTTCATCCAAACCAATGGTTGACCTGTGCTGGTCCAGCCCCCAATGAGGAATTAGGGATGCCAAATTCCCCCTCAAACAAGAGAGGTCCTGCCTAACCTCTGTGTCATTTCATGTGATTGTTGCATATATACTTGTTTATTTTGTTTTTTCTGTATCGGGAAAGGGCTTGATTCCCCCTTGTGGTGAGAAATCCTATACCCGGATTTGAGTGCAACATAAGATAGGATGGAGGATGTCTTCTCGGTGAAGGCCCTCTAATCTTGGTTCCCAAATCTACTCTCGGGATTTTCCTGGCTGGTTGTGATTAACTGCGCCAATGCATACTGAGACTGATTTGTACCAGGAGGACCTAGAAACACATTAACCCCACTTAAAGCCTTTTTTAGGACGTAGAGCGGTGATTACAAAAGTAATTGTCACGCAGATACTACACTCATAGAAAACTCTCTTACAGATACCAGTCAACGTATCTTTGAGATTGAGCAAAAGATCTGAGACCCCTAGAACCCGTTCTACAGGTACAAAAATCCTTATCCTTAGTTTACCCTGGAGCGAGGTTTGCGTTGTGACTCCATGACCACTATACCCTTCTACGCCATGTTTATTTAAAAACTCTTGTGTGTGCATTCATGCATTCATGCATCATTCATCATAATAATAAAAACAAAAAGAGTCTTTTTCGAGTCGTTTTTCAAGGAAACTAAATAACAAACGTTTTGAACTTCATAGAAAGAGAGAAACGGAGAAAGGACTTAAGGATCCATACCATGGATTACGGAAGAAAGAGAGCTAGGAAATACACCTTCAAGATTCCTAAGGTAGAGGAATTGGAAAAGCTCGGAAAACTGGTGGTCAACCCCCAGGCTTTCAAGGAGAAGTATGGAAAACTTCTGCCTCTTCTCAGCACTAACATTGTGGATGGGATTCTTCCCACTTTGGTACAGTTTTACGATCCAACGTATCACTGCTTTACCTTTCCAGATTATCAACTCATGCCTACGTTGGAGGAGTACTCTCGTCTGATTGGAATACCCGTGTACGCGCAAGATCCGTACTCCAGTTTGGAAAAGAATCCCGACGACATTATCATTGCAGCAACTGTCATACCCTAATTTTTGACCCCCCTGAGATAACATATCTTCAGGATTTTCATCAAGTCAAAGTAAGTACCCAGAGCAGTCTGACATTCAATCAAGGGTGTTCAAAGACAAGAAAGCTCAGGCAAAGGATAAATCAATAGAAGTATTAGTCTCTAAGACTCAAGAGCTTCATTATTTCACCTATGATTGATTAGACACCCAGTCATCTAAGTACAGAGTTACTCAGGTCACCAGACTAGGGTTTTTTGGGCCTATCAAGGACTAAACTCAGGGATCACCTTTGGGAAACCCTAAAAAGCCCTAGGGGACCATTCAAAGACATCAATCATCTTCAAATAACTCATATGACAAGATCCACTGGACATTACACCTCAATTCAAAGTCTACAGTCATCATTGTCCTCTGGTCGACAATTAGGGTTTTTGACCTAATTCCCCAAGATAGTTGACTTTTTAATCAGGGCATGGATCCAAAACTCAAGACATGATTCAAGAGTCTCTACTACCTCAATATAATCCATTTACATCATTCATCTGAGGAAAAGATCTTGATTCTACACAAAAGTCCAAAATCTCACCTTATTTGGAAAAAGTCAACTGTATGGGATCACCATTGACTTTTGAGATTTTTTGGTCAAACCATGGCTTTCAAGGATCAATATCATCAATATATGGATATTAAAGTCATTTGACCAAAGAAATTCAAAGAAATTCATCAAGGAGCGAAAAGTCGGGAATTAGGGTTTTTTGAGGCATGGTGAGAACTCAAAATTTCACCTACACAACTCAAAAAACTTCCAACATGAAAGTTGTAGATCTTGCAAAATAAAACAACATCTTACAAAGGAACTTTTTTCAAAAGATCAATCATTTAAGAGTTTTGGAAATTTTGGAGTTTTAGGTCATAAACACTTAGAAATTTTTCTAAGTGTTTTAACCTAGTTTTCTTCCAACTTTGGCCTCATTTTTCACAAATTTGCCAAAGGATTTTGAAGAAACTCCAAACTAATGATTTGAAGTAGATGTTTAGGGCTTTCCAAATTGTGTTCAACCTTCTCCAAATTCATTTTGAGCTAAGAGTTATGCTTGTTCAAAGTTGGCCTCATGAAGTGAAATTATAGGTCATGCATCATTTTGGAACTTTGAAATTTTGTGCACATGACCTCAAATATGGATGCTACACGACCCATAACACATCTGAAAACATGCCATGCATTCATTTTCACCATGCCATGATAATTGAAGAAGATTCTAAAAAAACAAGAACATGTGATTATGTAATGATTACATTTAGGAATTTATGGCAAATTGATGAATCACCCAAGGAATCTTCTCACCAACCAATTAAAGCTCACTTTGCATCTGAAATGTTCCCCAAGATCAGATAGAATCAATGGATAGGGGAAGCTAGCCCGAAAATGCATCATTGCATTTAGGATCTTTTCAAAATTTCTTCTTGGCTAAGAAACCAAACTTCTTTCATTAAGCAAGCTCACCACAGCCAATTGATCTGCATTCATTTGCCTATAAATAGGAGGGCATACTTCATTAATAAAACACACCAAAGCAACCATATTCCTTGCTTTCTCTTTCTCTTCTCATGCTTATTGTTTTTCAAAGTTCTTTGGCAAGAAGAATCGTTTTCTTCAAACCAGAGCTTATCTCTGGAAAGTAAGCATTCTAACATCTCAAGGGAGGTCATTTGAGGTGTTCCAAGCACCTGGATCACTTCTGTAAGTGGAGGAACACCATTGTTGCTCTCACTTTGGAGCAGTTGCAGTTGGAGGTCCATAGTGCAATTCAGAAGGTTTCCAATCAAGCCAAGCATCCAGGCACGTTCCATAGGAGGTAGTGAAGCTGTTCAGATGGCTGCAGCTCATCTGTAACTCAAGAATCATCACTCTCCATGTCCACTTGAAGCTCAAATCGAGGGAGGTCCATAGAACAATTCAGGAGGATTGAGGTTACAACAAGCATTCAGTTAGCATCACTGAGTCACAAGGAAGCTTTTGGGATCATTCATACAAGCCCAGTTGCTCTCTATCATCCTCACGACCTCCATTTTCAGAGGTAAGTTTCTGAACTCCACCTCTTTAATTTAAGCATTCTTTAAGAAATAGCTCGATTCTATCTTGTTCAGCATCATCAGAGGATTGAAAACCCTCTATCATCATTCATTTATCTTTCAGTATAGTCATTTAATTTGATTTTTAAATTTTAGGGTTCTTCACGATTTCTGGTAAATTAGTTAGATGTAGTTAATATAAATATATATTAGTTACATATTTAGAATCGTGAGTGAATTTAGAGCAAGTTTCATGTTTACACCTGGACCATTGGTTGAGATTTGAGAGAATCAGAATTTCAAAAATGTTGGAGCTTGAGGTTGAAGACGAAGATCGAGGGTGGCGCCATTTTTTAAATCTCTGAACAAAGTTTATTTTATATTTAATGATATGCGTTTCATAAACGAATGAATAACTTGCCCCAGTGGCCACACATGCGCTCTTAGTCTCCTCATGCCCAAAGTCTGGGGTTCGAATCCCCCTCGCCCCAGACTTTTTGATTCTTTTATTTTTCAATGATTTATCACTTGTTTTGAAACATAACCAAATGAGTGAGAGTTGCTATCACCATACGCGCGTTGGCTCAGTGGTGTGGTTTTGGGTGTGTGACCTAAAGGGCGTGAGTTCAAGCCTTGGTGGAGACATTTCTAAATTTTTTATCACTTTTCACACCTATTCTCTTCACAACTTCACATGATTATTTAACCTATCAAATTAAATCATTTTCACTTCATTTTTCACACACTTTTTATTTAATATATCTATTTTGTGAATAATCAAAAAAATATTATTTATTTCATGTATTTTAATTAGGTTCAACATAGTATGTTTTAAAGTGTTTTCTTAAAAACTTTAAATATATATATTCATTTTGTTTTAACCTAATTATTTTGAAAATAAGTTTATGATAAAACCCTAATTGTTTAGGTCTTAATTAGGCATAGATCTTTATTCTTTACCTTAATTAAGTTGACTTTTGTCAATTTTCAAAACTGTTTTCAATCTCCGTTTAAATCAAATGATTAAGGTTTTCAAACAACAAAACCTTATATCATTTCAAATCATTTTCAAAACTGCTTTTGTAACCAGTACTGTAAAGTACTGGGCCTCTAATAGAGTGTAAGTCCCAAACACCTTCTCTTCTTAGCTTGTTTTCAAAACTGTATTTTCAAAATCTTCTTTCTGTTTTCAAAACATTCTTCTGGTATTTGAAGGGCATTATTCCCGGTGAAACTCTTCAGATACCTATGTGACCTTTGTCCATCTTCACTTCTTCTGTTTTCAAAAACCCTTAACTGTTTATCACATATATATTCAACTATTATCCACCAATTACTGTTGAGGCTCTGTACATACTTCTTCAATGGCCTCCACTCCATCCAGGTTAGGCTTTACAAGCTTTCAATTTACAGTCTTTATTTAAATTACTGTCAAATATAAACTGTGCATATATATTAGTTTAGAACTACGTTTGAGTATAAACCCTAGGACAGTTAAACTATATATATATATTATAGGAATATGGCCTAGGATTGAGAATGTCTTCCCGGTGAAGGCTCTTTCCTAATTAGAGATCTGTAGTTCAAACCCCCAAGATGAATTATTCCCGGTGAAACATCTTGGCAAAAACCTTAGAATCCAAAAAATAGGACACATCCACCCAAAGAGGAATTATTCCCGGTGAAACCTCTTACCCATTTGCTTAGAGCCAAAATAAGTTCAAAACTACATAGCTTTCTCTTGTGCTATAACAAGGACCCTCGATTAGCCTCATCTTGGGCTTTGTACAAGGACCCACAGGCTTCTTAAAAGCATTTCCAGCTTCCTCTTGAGCTTGTATACAAGGACCCATCAGGTTTCTTATAAACATAGGAACAGGTCTTTAGTCACCTTTTAGCCTACCCTGGTGAGTTTTCTTCCAATTAAAACCAGACTCTAAACAAGCTAAGTTTGTCTCAATTTTGCATTGAGCACACCCTTTTGGAATGAGAGACATGGACAGTCTCTGTCACCCTTATCTTCATCAATCTTCCTTAGCAGAGTCTAGGATCTATGTTTATTTCTCCTCAGCATGTGTCAGCCTTCATCTTGGGCTTTAAACAAGAAGTCTCCTCTAGATAATCTTTCTGCCATCATTTCAGTCGAAAATCCCTGGAAAGGGTTAGCCTCCAAAGTCAATTAATAAAAATCTGTTTAAAATGTCAAAACCCCTGGAAAGGGTTAGCCTCCAACATCAGTCTTTCAAAACCAAAGATTCATTCTCTTAGGAGATAATTTCCCCAAAAGAGTCAAAACCCCTGGAAAGGGTCAGCCTCCAAAAACATGATAAAGTCAGTCTTTTAACAGACAAATTCACCACCTGAGTCAAAATCCCTGGAAAGGGTTAGCTTCCATCAGAAAAACAATCTTTTAATAAATAAAATCTCCTCAGTAGAGTCAAAACCAACAAAAACAGTTAGCCTCAACCTTGGGCTTCATACAAGGCACCAAACAATAAAACTCCCATGTCAAGAGTCAGCCTCAACCTTGGGCATTGTACAAGGCAGATAATAGAGTCTCCCCCGGTGAGTTCTTCATCATTCAGTAGCCACAACCTTGGGCTTTGTACAAGGCAGTTTAAACCATACTTTCATGTGTCAAAGATTCCTAACACCTAGGATCTTTTCCCCATAGAGTCATCCATACTCCATTCATTTAAAAGAGTCTGCCACAACCTTGGGCTTTGTACAAGGCAGAAAATAATGTTTTCCCTAGCTAGAATCAGCCACAACCTTGGGCTTTGTACAAGGCATACAAATATAGTCTCCCTAAGTAGAGTCAGCCACAACCTTGGGCTTTATACAAGGCACACAAATATAGTCTCCCTAAGTAGAGTCAGCCTCAATTCTGGGCTTTGTACAGAACACCAAATAAAAATTCATCAAATAAACACTCTCCAAATAGAGTCAGCCTCAATTCTGGGCTTTGTACAGAACACAAAAATACCCTGTAATTAATCCCCAGTGGAGTCATCTCCCAGAGTCAATATATTAATTAATCAATCAAAAAGCCTCAAGCTTGGGCCTCATACAAGCCAGCTAAAGTCAAATCTTTTATATAGTAGATAGACATAGTTTATCTCTATAGAGAGATATTTTTACTACTCTACCACATTCAAACAAACAAACATTTCAATTTCAATTTTAATCAAGTCTCCCATTTAGGATTTTGAAAGGCATGAGCTGGCAGTAAAACCCAGACATGTGGTAACTTTCCCTAATTTGGATGAGCATCTTTCTTTCATTTAAGAGGCATTTGACTGGTATACTTGCACATACACAAGTAAGGTCCCCTTCTTGAATGAAATGAATTTAGTTATTCTGTCACTCTTTTAAATGTTTGTGGTAGAATAGTACAAATACCTCTCTGTAAAGATGATTTCATGCCTCTTTACTGTAAACAGAGATTTAATTCAAAGCTTCAACCTTGAGCTTCAAGCAAGGCACTCAAAAATAATTAATTTCCCTAGTTAGTTCCCCGAACTACATTAAGCTCTGACTTCCACTAGGGATATGTAGGCATGAGGTTCACAAGGAATCTCAGCGAGCTAATAAAATACCAAAAATAGTCAGTTTGTCTGTCTGTCTGTCTTTTAAAATCAATTCAATTCCTTCTCCTAACACAAAGGAGAAACTTTCCCAATCATTAGCAATAAACACAATCACAAATGACACAGAGAAGGTTCCTGTAGAGTACTACAGATATGTAGGGTGTTTAAACACTTCCCTATGTATAACCGACCCCCCGGACTCCAGAATTTCTAGTCTAGGTGAAATCCCCACACTTAGCAAACTCCTAGGGTTTAGTTGAGATCTTTTTTCCCCTTTCCTACTCGTAGGACAAATAAGAAAGTTCGTGTGATATCGTAGGAAGAACTGAAACAAAATTCATCCCACCACGGGCGCATTCTCCTTCCAAATTTCGCGTGAAGGGTCTAGCGTGCCGTCCTCCCAAGTGAAACGGGGAGGTAAAAAAAACGACACCACAATAAAAATGGCGACTCTGCTGGGGATATAAGTGTTAAAAACCTTGGTTTTTCATCCAAACCAATGGTTGACCTGTTGCTGGTCCAGCCCCAATGAGGAATTAGGGATGCCAAATTCCCCCTCAAACAAGAGAGGTCCTGCCTAACCTCTGTGTCATTTCATGTGATTGTTGCATATATATTTGTTTATTTTGTTTATTCTGTATCGGGAAAGGGCTTGATTCCCCCTTGTGGTGAGAAATCCTATACCCGGATTTGAGTGCAACATAAGATAGGATGGAGGATGTCTTCCCGGTGAAGACCCTCTAATCTTAGTTCACAATTCTACTCTTGGGATTTGCCTGGCTGGTTGTGATTAACTGTGCCACTGCATTCCGAGACTGATTTGTACCAGGAGGACCTAGAAACACATTAACCCCACTTAAAGCCTTTTGTTAGGACGTAGAGCGGTGATTACGAAAGTAATTGTCACGCAGATACTACACTCAGAGAAAACTCTTTTATAGATACCAGTCAACGTATCTTTAAGGTTGAGCAAAAACTCTGAGACCCCTAGAACCCGTTCTACAGGTACAAAAATCCTTATCCTTAGTTTACCATTGGGGCGAGGTTTGCGTTTTGACTTCATGACCACTATACCCTTCAACGCCATGTTTGTTTAAAAACTCTTGTGTGTGCATTCATGCATTCATGCATCATTCATTAATAAACAACTAAAAGCAAAAAAGAGTCTTTCTCGAGTCATTTTTCAAGGAAACTAAATAACGAACGTTTTGAACTTCATAGAAAGAGAGAAACGGAGGAAGGACTTAAGGATCTATACCATGGATTACGGAAGAAAGAGAGCTAGGAAATACACCTTCAAGATTCCCCAGGTCGAGGAACTGGGAAAGCTCGGAAAACTGGTGGTCAACCCCCAGGCTTTCAAGGAGAAGTATGGAAAACTTCTGCCTTTGCTCAATACCAACATTGTGGATGGAATCCTTCCCACCTTGGTACAGTTTTACGATCCAACGTATCACTGCTTCACCTTTCCAGATTATCAGCTCATGCCCACGTTGGAGAAGTACTCTCGTCTGATTGGAATACCCGTGTACGCGCAAGATCCGTACTCCGGTTTGGAAAAGAATCCTGACGACATTATCATTGCTGCAACTACTCCTTTGAACGTAGTCGACATCAGAACTCATATGGTGAGTAGAGGAGGAATTCAAGGATTGCCCTCCAAATTCCTGTTTGATCAAGCTCGATACTTCGTCAGCATCCAAGATATGAGCGCTTTTGAGGAAATCTTGGCTTTGCTTATCTACGGATTGTTTTTGTTTCCTAACATTAACGATTTCGTCGACATCAACGCAATTAAGATCTTCTTAATTGGAAATCCAGTTCCAACCTTGCTTGCGGATGCTTATCACTCTGTACATTCAAGAAACCTGCAGCGAGGAGGATTAATCACATGCTGCGTACCGTTGTTATACGAATGGTTCGTCTTGCACTTACCAAAGTCTAGCACTTTCTGGAATATGAGGGATGGCCTTTACTGGTCACAGAAAATCATGTCCCTCACTCATACGGACATTGAGTGGTGTAGTCCTGACAACGACGAAACCAAGATCATCTTCAGTTGCGGAAGTTTTCCCAACATACCCCTTATTGGAACTAAGGGAGGAATCAGCTACAATCCAGCTTTAGCCCGTCGTCAATACGGCTATCCCATGAAAAATATACCAAGTAACATCCAATTGGAGGGTCTGTTCTTCAAGAACATCGACGATCATGGCAACATGCTGAAGAAAGAAATTGTCCAAGAGAACGCTCAGCTTCCTGGATCATCGATCAGCTCACGTCAGAGAACGCTCAGCTCAAGAAACAGTAGAAGATGTTAGAACGTGAAGTCGGCTCATCATCAAAGTTTTAGAGTCCTTTCTCTCGGTTTCTCTGTATTTCCCTTTTCAAAGTGTGTAAAAAACGGCGTTTTCGCTTAATTAATAAAAGTTTGATGTTTCATAACGTAATTATGGTGTTTCCTTGAAAAATATTAACTTAATTGCATATCATACATCGCTTTAGTCGTACGCACTGACACGAGAATTGTCGCGGATCTAATAGTCACTTTCCTTTCTCCAGAAAGAGAGGAGGAGAAGGAGGTGAACCAAGACTTTCAAGCTGTCTCATCCATACAACACTCGTTCAAGTCGCAAGAAAAGAATGGAAGACTTTGAGCAAGAGAATGAAGAACTCAGAGAAGAGATTAATACTCTCAAAGGTACTGTTGAAAGACTCAATAGTATGGTAGAAGCCCTGGTAGTTGCGCAGAATCGACCAACGCCAGAAGAACCGCAAAGGACTGTGGTTTCCGAGATTGTTTCTACTCCTATTCCTCAGTATACCATGCCGCCTGATCGACCTTGGGTCATGTCGTATAACTTTACTCCAGAAGGGTACATACCTCCAGCTTCTGAAGCTCCAAAAGTCACCATGGATATGCGTCCACCGGAGGGTTACAAACCTCTGGAAATTGAAGTTCCAAGAGCAACGGCAATGGGTTTCGCACAACAGAATGCTGAGATTCCAAGATCTGCTGTCATGGCTTCTCCACGACCGATTATGCATACTTTTCCCCCGCAGGGCGGACAAGTATATCATCACGTCCCAAGTGAGGATGCTGGCGTGTATGAAAGATTGGACGAGTTCCAAGAACAGTTTCTGCAAATGCAGAAGGAACTCAAGACCCTCCGAGGACAAGATCTATTTGGAAAGAATGCTGCAGACCTCTGTCTGGTTCCAAATGTTAAGATTCCTCACAAATTCAAAGTACCAGAGTTCGAGAAGTACAAAGGGAATTCATGCCCACAAAGTCATCTTGTAATGTACGCTCGAAGAATGTCAACTCAGACTGATAATCAACAATTGCTCATTCATTATTTTCAAGACAGACTGACTGGTGCTGCACTCAAATGGTACATGAACTTGGACAGTTCAGAGATTCGTACTTTTCGAGACCTCGGAGAGGCCTTCGTCAAACAGTATAAGTACAATCTGGATATGGCTCCCGACAGAGATCAACTCCGGGCCATGACTCAAAAGGATAGAGAAAGCTTCAAGGAATACGCTCAGAGATGGCGTGAAGTTGCTGCTCAAATTTGTCCACCACTTGAAGAGAAAGAAATGACAAAAATCTATCTCAAAACTTTGAGTCCATTTTACTACGGACGAATGGTTGCAAGTGCACCAAGTGACTTTACCGAGATGGTAAACATGGGTGTGCGTTTAGAAGAAGCAGTTCGGGAAGGACGCTTGAACAAAGAGCCAGAATCTTCTGTTGGTCCAAGGAAGTATGGAAGTTCTTTCCAGAAGAAAAAGGATCAAGATGTCAGCAATGTCTTGCACAAAATCAAGAAGAAATTCCAACCTCAAGTTGCAACAATAACTCCGGTGGTTAACTCAGCGCCAGCTTATCAACCTCAGGTTTCGCAACAACAAATTCAACAAAGGTCGCAGCAACCTCAGCAGCAGGTTCGACCTCCAAATTACAACAATCGGGCTCCAAGGTATCCTGCCTTTGACCCCGTACCAATGCCGTATGCAGAATTGTTTCCAACATTACTGGCAAAAGGACTCATTCAGACGAGAAGTCCTCCAAATCCTACAAACAGTTCCTCACCATGGTATAAGGCTGACCAATCTTGTCCCTATCATCAGGGGGCACCAGGTCACAATATTGAGAACTGTTTCCCTTTCAAGATTGACGTCCAACGATTAGTGAAGAGCGGAATGCTATCCTTCAAAGATACTAATCCAAACGTCCAAGCAAATCCTCTACCGCAGCATAAAGAAGCTTCAGTAAATCTGATAGATCAGCACCCTAACGTCATTCAAATCTACGACATTCGTCAGATAGGGGAAAATCTTGTCAAGATGCACGCTAAACAAGCTGGGTACGGCCATGTACCACCCCACAACTACTTCACATGCGATATTTGTCCAAAGAATAATCAAGGATGTGCCGTAATTCAAGCTGCATTACAAGAACAAATGGACTTAGGATGGATTCAACATATCCGAGTCAGGACTGAACACGACATCAACATGGTTCAAGGATGTCCAGGAGAATACAAAATCTACAAAGTTGAAGATCTTGAAGGATCGGTAGTCAGGTTCCATAAGACTTTAAATGGACTTGCCTACTTTGGAACAGATTTCCACGCTTACAGTAGATGCAGAATATGTCGAAGAAATTCACGAGGATGCTTGCGTATTCGCAACGACATTCAAAAGCTGATGGATGACAATACCATTACTGTTCTTGCCAACAGAGAAGATGATGAAGTCTTTACCGTATCTCCTCAAATTAATCAAGTTAAACCAATGCAAGTTAAGTATGATAGCAGGAAGACAGCAGTTGCTCCACTAGTCATCTACTTACCAGGTCCTGTACCGTATGAGTCTGACAAGGCTATACCATACAAGTATAATGCTACATTCATTGAAAATGGTAAGGAAATACCATTACCGTCTGTTGTCAACATTGTTGATGTTAGTCGAGTCACCAGAAGTGGACGAGTCTTCAACAGAACAACAGAAAGTGTGGAGAAAACTTCGGAGGAAGTACCACATAGGCAAGACAATCATCCGACCAATGCTGTTCAAGCGAAAGAAAATGATGAGATCTTGAAGTTAATCTAGAGGAGTGAATACAACATTGTAGATCAATTACTACATACTCCGTCTAGGATTTCTGTTCTTTCCCTGCTATTGAGTTCTGAAGCTCATAGGGAAGCTCTACAGAAAGTTTTGGAACAAGCTTTCGTAGAACCAAGTGTTACTATAAGCCAATTCAACAACATCGTTGCCAACATCTCCGCGGGAACTAACCTAAGTTTCTGTGACGAAGATCTTCCTGAAGAAGGAGTGGACCACAATCTTCCACTTCACATCTCAGTTGGCTGCATGGGTGATGTACTCACAGGAGTCCTAATAGACAATGGATCCTCTCTCAACGTCATGCCTAAATCAACATTGTCAAGATTATCTTTCGAAGATTACCCTCTAAGAAAAAGTCATGTCATCGTCAAAGCATTTGATGGATCAAGAAAGTCAGTTTTCGGAGAAGTGGATCTTCCCATAACTATTGGACCTCAGACGTTCAAAATCACTTTCCAAGTTATGGACATTCCAGCACAATACAGTTGTTTGCTAGGTCGCCCATGGATTCATGAGGCTGGGGCAATTACTTCAACACTTCATCAGAAACTGAAGTTCATAAGAGATGACAAATTGGTAACCGTATGTGGAGAACGAGCTCTGATCGTCAGCAACCTGTCATCATTTTCCGACATAGAACCAAAAGAAGTTGTTGGAACTAAATTCCAAGCGCTTTCCTTAGACAAAGGAAAGGAGAAAGCAGCGTCTATCTCTTCATACAGAGATGCAATCCAAGTTGTAAAGGATGGCACTACCAGTGGTTGGGGGCACATTAATATTCCTACCAGCAACAAGAACAGAACGGGAATTGGATTCTTTCCAACATCATCAAAAGCTATCCCAGGGATTGAGGTAGTTCTCCCAATTCAAGAAACTTTCTGCAGTGGAGGTTTTCTTCAACCTGTTCAACAAACAGTCAATACCATCGGTACGGAAAACACCGATGAAGAGGAATGGTTATCCTATCTTAACAGAGCAGGATACATCTCCCTACCAGAGTCTGAGTCACCTTGCTGTTATCCGACTAAGGGATCTGAAAGTAAGACTCAACCAAGCAGTGATGAAGTTACTAACAGCTTCACCACCAGAAGTCATGGTTCATCAGAAGAAGTTCCTCCTATCCCCGAAGAGACTTGGGATACATTAGGAGAACCAAGCGGAAAATTCGACTACATGGTGAAATACTCCGCTCCTAAAAGTTCAAGAATCTCTCTTGAAGATATTGTTCCAACTGGATGGAACAGTGATTTTGAGTACCTCTCTCAGCCAAAAGAGATGTATAACCCTTGCTATTCATCATCAGCATCTGGTGAAATCATCATTGAGGATTATATCCCCAAGTCACCTTCCGAGGCTACAGATCTAGAGTTCACATATCTAGTTAACGCCATCTTGGGAGAAGAGCAAGACCAAAATACAGAAGAGGATGATCTCGAAAGTGTCTCCGACAACGAGTCTCTCCATTCAGAAGATTGGAAGTTTCCTCAAAAGAAAGTTTGACATACTCCACTTGGAAATGGGTATGCTCACACCGCTCAGTCTGCTGAAGTAGAAGAAGATCGTCTGAGTGTCGCAAAGACAGTGGTTGGTAAATCAAGACCTACCACAGGCCAGCTTAAGCCTAAGGTTCCAGATTACTTAGTGCGCAATGGGGTTCGCCACTACTGGACAGTTGTTGAAGTTTCAACTGTTGTTCGCACTCCTAAGTAGGAACTTTCACCGTTATTTTGTCCTCTCACCATAGCCCAGGGTGAAGAGATGTTTCATAGGGCTTTGCATTTTACTGTTTCCTAGGAAAATGTCCCTCTTTGCTTCGCCCAAAGCAATAGAGTTTTGTTTTATAGGGTCTTTGTTTCAAGAAATGACTGTTAATAAATAAAAATGTCATTCTGTTCCTTCGTTTAGTTTTCCCTTTTCTTTTTTCGGAAATTGGTAATCCTAAAAAACATCCTTAAAAAACATCAAAAATTCCATTAACTGCATACACCGAGTCTTCCCTCGTTGTCTAAATAAAACTTATCACACATATGCAGATTAATCATAAAATACCCCGTTGAAACGTGCGACCGTATGACTTCTCCAAGCTTTGAGTTTCCTGTATTCGAGGCAGAGGAAGAAGAAGACGAAGAAATATCAAAGGAAATTTCACGATTACTTCAACAAAAGGAAGAGGCCATTCAGCCATACAATGAGCCTCTAGAGATCATTAACCTTGGTTCCGATGGAAACAGAAAAGAGGTTAAGATTGGAGCTTCGCTCAGTTCAGAGATCAGAGAGAGTTTGATACAGCTGCTCAAAGAATTCTCAGATGTCTTCGCTTGGTCTTATCAAGATATGCCAGGATTGGATACCAGTATAGTGGAGCATCACTTGCCATTAAAAGCAGAATGCCCTCCGGTCAAGCAAAAATTGAGAAGAACTCATCCGGAGATGGCCATGAAAATTAAAGAGGAAGTTCAAAAGCAGATCAACGCAGGTTTCCTCGTCACTTCAGAATACCCTCAGTGGTTAGCTAACATTGTTCCCGTTCCTAAGAAAGACGGAAAAGTCCGCATGTGCGTCGACTACAGAGATTTGAACAAAGCTAGCCCTAAGGATGATTTTCCTTTACCACATATTGATATGTTGGTAGACAGTACAGCAAAATCCAAAGTTTTCTCATTCATGGACGGATTTTCAGGATACAACCAAATCAAAATGGCACCTGAAGACATGGAAAAAATAGCTTTCATCACCCCCTGGGGCACGTTCTGCTATCGTGTTATGCCTTTTGGACTAAAGAACACAGGGGCAACTTATCAAAGAGCCATGACTACGCTTTTCCACGACATGATGCATAAAGAAGTGGAAGTTTATGTGGACGACATAATTGCCAAATAAGAAAATGAAGAAGATCACATACAAAATCTGACAAAGTTATTTCAACGCTTACGGAAGTTTCAGCTTCGCCTGAATCCCAACAAGTGCACCTTTGGTGTCTACTCAGGAAAACTCCTTGGTTTCATTGTCAGCAAACGAGGAATTGAAGTAGATCCAGACAAAGTCAAGGCAATTCAAGAAATGCCTTCTCCCAGAACCGAGAAACAAGTTAGAGGATTTCTTGGACGTCTGAATTACATCTCGAGATTCATATATCTCATGACTGCAACTTGCGCTCCTATTTTCAAACTTCTACAGAAAAATCAAAGTTGCGTCTGGACAGACGATTGTCAGAAAGCGTTCGACAGCATTAAGGAATATCTGCTCGAACCACCCATCTTGTCTCCTCCAGTGGAAGGAAGACCTTTGATAATGTACTTAACCGTCTTAGAAGATTCCATGGGTTGTGTCCTTGGACAGCAAGACGAGACGAAGAGAAAAGAGCATGCCATTTACTACCTGAGCAAGAAGTTCACTGACTGTGAATCCCGCTACTCCATGCTCGAGAAGACGTGTTGTGCTTTGGCCTGGGCTGCCAAGCGTCTCCGCCAGTACATGATTCGACATACTACTTGTTTGATCTCTCATATGGATCCAATTAAGTACATCTTTGAGAAGCCTGCTTTAACTGGGAGAATTGCCCGTTGGCAGATGTTGTTATCAGAATATGACATTGAGTATGACGCACAGAAAGCCGTGAAAGGAAGCATTCTAGCTGAGCACCTGGCTCACCACCCACTCAATGGTCATGAATCAACCAGTTTCGACTTTCCGGACGAGGACGTCATGTACCTCAAGATGAAAGATTACGACGAGCCACTACCAGACGAAGGACCTGAGATAGGATCCCAGTGGGGCTTAATCTTTGACGGAGCTGTCAACGCTTATGGACGAGGAATTGGGGCAATCATTGTTACTCCTCGGGGTACCCATATTCCATTTACTGCCAGATTAACTTTCAAGTGCACAAACAATGAGGCCGAATATGAAGCTTGCATCATGGGTCTCGAAGAAGCCGTGGATCTAAGAATCAAACACTTGGATGTATACGGAGATTCTTCTTTGGTCATAAATCAAATCAAAGGAGAATGGGAAACACGCCAACCAGGGCTAATTCCTTACAAAGACTACGCGAGAAGATTGTTACCATTCTTCAACAGGGTAGATTTTCATCACATTCCTCGTGAAGAAAATAACTTGGCTGATGCATTAGCCACACTCTCTTCCATGATTAAGATAAATCATTGGAATGACATTCCTCGGATCGATGTTATGCGCCTGGATAGGCCCGCTCATGTTTTCACAGTAGAAGAAATCATCGACGACAAACCGTGGTATCACGACATCAAAAACTTTCTTCAGAGACAAGAGTACCCTCTTGGGGCGTCAAAGAAAGATAGAAAGACTTTGAGAAGGTTAGCTTGTAGATTCTTCCTGAATGAAGATGTTCTGTACAAGAGAAACTTCGACATGGTTCTGCTCAGATGCGTTGACAGAAAAGAAGCAGAAGTACTCATGAGAGAAATACATGAAGGTTCCTTTGGTACTCACACCAATGGACATACCATGACAAGGAAAATACTGAGAGCAGGATATTATTGGCTGACAATGGAGTCAGATTGCTACCAGTACGCAAAGAGGTGTCACAAATGCCAGATCTACGCCGATAGAATTCATGTGCCACCATCTCTTCTCAACATACTCTCTTCCCCTTGGCCTTTCTCCATGTGGGGAATCGACATGATTGGAATGATCGAGCCAAAAGCGTCCAACGGACATCGCTTCATCTTGGTAGCTATAGACTATTTCACCAAATGGGTTGAAGCAGCTTCATATGCAAACGTTACAAGACAAGTTGTCGTCAGGTTTATCAAGAATCACATCATCTGTCGCTATGGCATTCCTAGCAAGATAATCACTGACAATGGGTCAAATTTGAATAACAAAATGATGAAGGAGCTTTGTGAAGAATTCAAGATTGAGCATCACAACTCATCTCCTTACAGACCAAAAATGAATGGAGTTGTAGAAGCAGCTAACACAAACATCAAGAAAATCATTCAGAAGATGGTCATCACTTACAAAGATTGGCATGAAATGCTCCCGTATGCTCTTCATGGTTACCGTACATCAGTACGTACTTCGATTGGAGCAACTCCTTTCTCCCTTGTATATGGCATGGAGGCAGTCCTACCAATAGAGGTTGAAATCCCATCAATGAGAGTCTTGATGGAGGCAAAATTAACAGAAGCCGAGTGGTGTCAAAGCAGATTCGATGAACTGAACTTAATCGAAGAAAAGCGCATGACAGCTTTATGCCACGGACAGCTATATCAACAAAGAATGAAGAAAGCTTTCGACAAAAAGGTTCGACCTCGCACAATCAAAGAAGGCGACCTTGTACTCAAAAAGATTCAATCTTTTCTCACAGATTCGAGAGGGAAATGGACTCCCAATTATGACGGCCCCTACGTGGTCAAGAGAGCTTTCTCAGGAGGAGCCTTAATACTCACGACTATGGATGGAGAAGAATTCACCCGTCCTGTGAACGTCGACGCAGTCAAGAAATACTTCGCCTAAATAATTAAAAGAACAGCTCGCTAAGTTGAAAACTCGCAAAGAGCGTCTCGGTGAATCAAAAACCCGAAAGGGCGATTCAGGCAAAAGTTAGAGACATAAAAAATAAATAATCAATCCCGGTAGACTTAAAACCCGAAAGGGGTAGTTTACGCAAAAGTTAGGGATATATGGCAAGTAACTGTGTTCAGGACAAACTTGATCATTCAAAATCCATAGCAGAGTATTCATCAGCAGTAGGTTATCTTCTACGAAGCACGAATACAGCGCAACTCGGAGTGGAAGGGAAAGATAACGGTCGTCACGTTTCATCGTAGCCCTTTTCCCGAAAATTACCAATTTCCAACTTTGTAAATACTCCATGGAATCAAGCATTTGGCTGGTTACCATTCCATATATAATAATTTGAGCCTTGTGCTTTTCTTTGCAATCTAGTCTTATTCAGTTTCTTGAAATGCCTTTTAAATTTAAACAGTCATTTTCTTGAAACAATTGTTTTCATAAAATAAAATGAATTTACTTGCAAAAATAAAGGTGAAATTTCTTTCTGAGGTTTACAAACAATAGGAAGAATGCAAACAGTTGCTCCGAGAACGGTTGAGACTCCGGGAACCAATATTTCCCCATGAGGTCGCTTTGCGAACATCTCCCGATGACGGATCTTTACTTCAATTCATATCACTCACTTCGGACAGCGGACAACTGATAACCAGGTATTCCCGGCAGAGTTCGAACAGCAAGAAGAGGACATCTTCTGATCAACAAGAATTCAAGTCGTATCATAGGATTTTACATCCGCGACAATTCCATTCACATTCACTTTACATTTTATCATTGTCATAATATTCATGCATACATTACATCATAATTGCATAGTCGAGTCAGGCTTTGATCATGTGAATGCCTAAGTCATTAAGGCATGAACTCAAGTTTCCCCTGCAAGTTCCGGAGAAGCTTTTTCCTTCGAGACAACAGTTCATACACGAGGATCTCCCCAAGCAAGTCAACAAATGGTAGTCTCCCTCAAAGAGATAGTTTGTTCACTTTTGGAATTCCTCAGCCGAGATTCTCTTGCAGAGCGACACTCGACAGTTTTCTTCAGATAAGATAGTTGTCGCGGGCGAAAAACCGTTTTGTTCCTCTTTTTTGTGGGATGAGACACCTGATGCCTTCTTTGGGCTCGAGTGCTCATAAAAATGATTTTTCTTTTGTTTCGACCAAACTTTTTATTATTTCCAAAGGAGGAAAAGGAAAAAAGCTGCAATAACCTAAAAAGTGGGGGAGAGATCTTGGGTAAGAGGGTTGGTTATACGAAGGGAAGGTATTAGCACCCAACGTATCTGTAGTACTCTACAGGGTTCTTTATTGTTTTTCATTCCATGTTACGGTGGAGGTTCTGTTGTGAAATAGGTGGGACCTAAGGTGTTTGTTTGATTATGCTCGCAAAGATCATCGCGATCCTCTGCATACATATCCCTTAGAGGGAATCAGAGCATCTGTAGCTCGGGGTCTACGGGTGCTAAGGTTTGAATGGTTTTTTGTGTTTTGTTTTGCTCGCCAAGGATCGACCTTGTGCCTACGTATTCTCAAAGGGATGTTGAGAAAGTCAGAGCAATCGTAGTTCCCACTTATGCTAGTGGAAGCAAAGGAAAATAGACAAATGTCGTCTAAATGCTAGATGTATCTAATTTATATCATCACATACATCTATTTGATTTTTGTTTGTTTGTTTAACCAGCCTTGTGGCAAAAACTTTCAATGAAGTCAGCCTTGTGACAAAAAGTTTTGATTAATCAGCCAGCCTTGTGGCAAAAGTTTCAATGAAGTCAGCCTTGTGACAAAAACTTTGATTAATCAGCCAGTACGGTGGCAAAACGGTTTGATTGATTAGCCAGCCTTGTGGCAAAAAAGTTTGATTGATTGATTGTTTGTGATGATATATAAGAGATACTCCTAGCATAGAGATGAAAAATGTCTAATCTCCTAGGGTATTTGTGTTTGGATATTGGAGGATGCTTATAAGAAGCCCGTGGGTCCTTGTACGAAGCCCAAGAGAAGGCTATCCGAGGGTCCTTGCATTGTAAGCCCAAGAGGAGGCTATGGGAGGGACAATCCAGGGTCCTTGCATTGTAAGCCCAAGAGGAGGCTATGGGAGGGTCACTCGTTTGTACAAAGCCCAAGGGGAGGCATGGTATAGTTGGTTTGAGCTCTTAGAGCGATTTCACCGGGAAACCATACTCTATGTCCTAACCTAAACTAGTGGAGATTCTTTGCACGAAGCCCAATAGGAGGCTATGGGGAACCTAGTGTTGTACTAAGTTGAATAAGTATATAACACAATCACACATATGAACAAGTACAAACAAATATGCACAAGTACATGAACAAATATGAACAGTTATATGAACAGTTATATATGACAAAGTGTGTGTATATAATGGAGTTTATGAAGGAAATATACCTGTAAGCATGATCCATTTGTATACACAGGGCTCGGGACTCACACTCGGGGAGAAGTCCACTTGAGTTTATTCAAAGCTATGTAAACAGGTATTTACAAAGGGGCTTGGGACTTATACCTACATGGAGGCCCATGGTATTTTTGGGAAGATTTAAAGAAACCTTCATTTTTGGTTTGTTATTCAAAGCTTAAAAAAACACACTGATCGAGATATGTACAAAAGGCGTACAATGAAATACCTAATTTCATGTACTAGAGTGGGTATGTACAAAAGGGCTTGGGGCTTATACCTACATGGAGGCCCATGGTATATTTGAAAAGCAGACGCGTCGTTTGAAAAACGGTTTGAAAGTTTGTTTTGAAAGAAAGTTTATTTATTTTGAATAAAAAGACTGTGTAAAAAGAAAAAGGAGTGGGTCTTATACTCTCTAATATTCGAGAGGCCCCTGTTTTATTTTCATAAAACAGGGTGGATGGTTTTGAAAATGATTTGAATGTTTTTTGAAAGAACTGTTTGGAAGCAATTTGGAAAAAGTTTTCTGTTAAAAACTGTACAAAGAAAAACGAAAGGGACTTATACTCTCTAATATTCGAGAGGCCCCACATCGTTTTGAAAATCAATTGATCAATTAAAAAGATTTAATCAATAGTTTTCTTTGAAAATCAAAAGAAAATGGTTTATCGTTTTTGAAATGAATCGTGATCGCTTGTTTTAAAATGATTTGAATTTTGAAAGGAGTCAAATTAATCAAGATAAACAAAAAGATTGTCTTCAATTAACACTTAGATGATTAGGGTTTATTCAAAAAATATTTACAAGTGATTAGGTTAAAAATTAAATGAAAAAACAATATTTAAAGTATTAAAAATACTTAAAAATAAGTCATTTTAAACCTATTTAAAAATGTATCAAATAAATATTTTTTGATGATTTTTTTTGGTATTCATAAAATATGTATATAAAATAATAAGTGTGTAAAAAATGAATAAAAAATGAGTTAATTTGATTGGTTAAATTAATGGTTGAAGTTGTGAAGAAAATGAAGAGAAATAGTGATAAAAAAGAAGGGTTTGGTCCCATAGGGACTTGAACTCGTGACCCTGAGGTCACTACTCAAAACAAAAGCCAACTGAGCCACGCTCGTGGCTTGTAATATACACGCGTTGAATTAATTATATTTTAAATCAATTTCCAGAAATCCTTTGAACCAAAAACGCGCCAAGAACAACCCTCCAACTGAAATTTGAAAATCTCTAAAACTGTGTTGTTTTGATCAAGCAAAGGGTCTATCTCACTCGGTTTTTCACAAGGAACATGATGGTGATCTCAGAATTCATTTATTTTTGCTCTAAAGGGGTCAATTTTCGCATGAACATGAAGAACCCTAGAACTGAAATTCAATGTGAAATCGTGTATGTGCAAGTTATGATGCAATTGATTGAGGGTTAATGATCCTCATAGGTGCAGAAACAAGATGGTATGCTCACATTTCATTTATGATGCGTGGAAGTATGAATTTGAAGTTCATGAGCACTTACCTTAAAAACGGCACAACTGAGAATCGAATTCTTGCTTGGAGGTGTTACAGAAGTTGTTTGATGATCTGGATAGCTTCAATGAACCTTATGGAAGGTGTCTGGATGCTTGGAACCATCTGAATTCATCTGGGCATGGCCATGTGTGGACCTCCGATTTTTTTTAATACCGGGCCATACCTCTGTTCTGTAGAGATACGTGAACTGACTCTTTTTTGTCGCTTAATGCTTTCGCATTTTTTTTGAAAATTCACAGAGTCGCCACCGACCTTTTATTTTATCCAATTAAGGAAAGGTTTATAAAAGAAACAGAAAAAAGACCTTTAAGAAATTCTGGGTAAGGGGGTAGGTTATACAAAGGGAAGGTGTTAGCACCCTTTGTATCCATGGTTATCTATGGGCTCTTAAGTTTGCTTAGCTCACTTGTCTTTCGATCACTTTTCAATTGCTCTGAAATTGCTCATATGTGGTTTCAAATACTTTTGTAAATTGAATTTTGTAATGATCCGTGTGTGGATGTATACAAAATGCTTGTTTATCTTTCGAAAGATGTTTTGAAAAGAACGTTAACTTTGTAATAACCCGTGTTTGGATGTATACAAAGTATTGTCTTTTTTGAAAGTTTTGAAAAATCAACAGTGTATGAGAATTTTGTTTGTTTTGATTTGAGCAAGCAAACTAGGAGGTCTACCCTGAGTTGTAAGGTCTTTATCCTATTTCCTTTAAAAATCTATCCTCTCACCGGATATAAAAAGCAAGGTTCGATTTTGTACTCAAAACAGTGGAATTTTGACTTTGATTTTGAAAGGAATGAGAAGGGATTACCTTAAGAGGTGCAGGTGTGATTGTGATTGGATTCAGATATTTATCTTTGAAGTTAGTGATCTAACGGTTCAATTTTATCTTTGACATACACGCAGTTTATATGTGCTGGAAATTAAAATGCGGAAATGTAAAGTGCGGAAAGTAAATCTACGCTATTACATCGATTGTGCAGGAAACGTAAACTAGCCTATTTACATGATTTTGACATCCTATACATTTATCTAGGAATTTTAAATTGCAAGAAAAATAAAAGGCATGTTTTTGGAATTTTTATGATTGGTTTTAATTATAATTAATGCATGATTAATTAAATTAAAATGAAGAAAAAAGATGAAAATAGATTTAAACCTAGAAGTTAAGTTTAAAATATGTACAAAATATTTGTTAATTAATTTTAAAACAAAACTAATTTTTTTGGAATTTTTGAAATTGATTGGAAATTGATTAAGCTAATTAATACATAATTATACAAATAATTATACAAATAATTAAAACTTAAAGAGAAAATTATTCAAAATATGTACAAAATTAGTTTATAATATATAAACAATATTTAACACAAAGAACAATTTTTTTTATGATTTTTTGATTGGTTAGAATAATTAAAAAGCCAATATATAAATATATACTAATTAATTATGTAAAATATTGAAATTTTGAAGAAAAATAAAATATTTTTATTTCTGAAAATAATATATTATTTTAGAAGTATAAAAATATTTTTTGTGTATTTTTTTGGATTTTTAAAACTATTTTTAATTAATTTAACAAAGAAATTAAAACAAAATAGAAAATAAAATAGAAAATAAAAGGATACTGATCCTGTATGGAAGTTAAATGAGGGAGTATGATATGCGTGCGTGTTCTGAGGCGTTGGATGAGTTGATGGATGGATCAGAAGGCCCAGATGGTGAGGGACCATAACACGTGGAACACCTGCAAAACACTGAATTCCAAGTCAGTTTAAAAAACACGCGCGCGCCTCCCAGCGAATCAGAGGGCGCCACGCATCATCTTCAACCTTCAGATGGGTTTTTACACCGTTCATTTGCAGGTGGTGTAAAAAACCCAATCTTTTACACCTGGTAATAATAGCGAATACAAGCAAACGTGAGTATAAATTTGGCGCGATGGTATGGTTGAGTTCGTATTGTTCATGCGAACTCAATGGTACTATTCAGAACCTGTAATTTTGCCTAATTTAGAAAACCCTAATTTTGGGATGAAGAACCCTAAAATGGTGGTTTCGTGTATACGCATCTAAAACTTAATTAAAGCTCCAGAAATGATCTACACCTCAAACCAAACTCAATAGTATGTCTACATCTTGTTAAACATGTGTGAATAGCCAGATACGAATTGATTTTAGTTTGAACAATTTTTGACCTGTGTAGCTCGATTCAGTGAGCTTCAAGGCTTGTAATTGATTGAGATAGTTTCAGTGATGTTCAAGGAAGGTGTATGAATGCTTAGTTTGTATTGAAATGAGCAGAAATTACAAATTCGAATTTGAGTTTTCTTTGAATTTTTTCAAGTGATTACAAAGGTGTTATGCTTAGCTTTTTTTCTGAACTTCTCTCTCTCTTGTTGCTGAACTAAGATAGCTTATTTATAAGCCATGTGTGCTTAGAATTGAAGCTAATATGTAGCTAGTTGCCTTTGTTGAAATCTTGCATTCTTTAATATTAAAAAAGCTTGAATTCTTGACCAAGTCACCTTGCCTTCAATGCACCTGCCTTGCCCTTTACTTCTCTGCAGAAAGATGAAGATTCTTTGGGGTGAGTCATGCTTGATTTGTAAGCTACCATTTATCCATGCATTTTCCTTTTAATTTTAATCTTAAAGTAAGATAAAATCATGCAAAAATGGATAAAAAAAAAGGTATGGGCTTAGACTTGGTCGTGGGAGGCCCATAGTAACATGGAAATGATGTTTGAATGCTGAAAACTTGGCCCCATTTGGAAAAAATGCCATTTTGAACAATGTTGATTTCATGTATTTTCCCAAAATTTAGCCAACTTCAACAAGGTGTAAATCCTTCAATTTTTGTCATATGAAGGAGATCTTGCACTTTTTGGAAACCTCAAAGAGTCCTCTAACCAATGCCTTTGGTCTCATGTCAAAATGATTTTTGAAGCTCCTTGTGTGTCCTTTTGAAAAAAGTGTCTTTTTGTTGACTTTGAAAATGACCTGTAATGTCTTTGATCATATTTTTCAAATGGTGAATCCAATGACCATGGGATCAATGGCATTTGAAAGATAATTGAATTTCCTTCAAAACAAGCTTTGGTTTGAATTTTTTGGATGAAGGATGAGAGAGTTATGATCAGTCAAAGTTGAGTTGACTTTTCAGGCAAAAACCCTAATTTTGAATCTTAGGGTTTTGTTGATTTTTGATCTTTCCTTGATGAATTATGATCATCCAATGATCAAATGATGAATCCTTTGACAAAATATGGACTTTGACAAAAAATTTCATTTTTGACTGTCTGTTGACTTTTTTGGTCAAACGGGTCGTCTGTTGACTGTTTGAGCTGCTGACGGTGCGTCTGAGTGAATTGAAGTTTGAAAATTTGTATGATGGTACTTTGAGATATATGGATGTGTATGAAATCCATTTGAGCTCTCAAAAACTTGTTGCTCCTGTAAAAACAAGAAAAACCCTAGTCAGGGACTGTTTATGTAGGAGACAGTTAAGCGTACCTGATTTTTGTGCAGTGTTGAGTCTCTGCTAATCGCGTGATATTCAGAAGACTTCTAGAACAAAAATCTTGGAATTTTGAATTGTGAAAGATTGATTTGATTGATGGTACAAAACACTGAGAATTGTACTGCCAGCAGTTTGGCTGTCGACTGACTGTCCAGGTATTGATGTAGCAGTTAGAGTGAAAAAATCAACAGTCAAAGTTAATTTTTTTTTTGTTGTTTTTTGTTTTTGTTTTATGTGAAAAATGAAAGTTTATTTACATGACTTGTTAAAAACACAGACATAATAAATAACTAATATTTACGGTATGCGGGCAAAATTACCGATAATAACCCTGAAAATCATTTAATGCACAGAAATAGGAATATTTGACTGGCAGAAAACACACAAAATATTATCTTAGTAATTAAGCAATATTATGACAAATAGTACAACATTTAATACTGACAGTACAAATATCACATACTATATTGAACAGTACGACGAATAAACGGTACATTTAAGAAATAAGAAATACGGCAAATTTTAAGAATGACGATTAATGACCCATGCTATGAACAATAACATGTAGATGATTGGGAGTGCAACCATTGCAGGTCCACACTCTTCAGGACTATGCAGGCAGAAGAAAGTCATGATCACCGTAGCAATGGTGATGACTGTAAGAAACAGTGTCTCTATCCACTTTGCCATTCTTGTCAGGGAAGAAGAAAAAATAGATATGAGATAGGAATTTGAAAGATGAGTTGGAATTTGATGTGAGATTTTATGGAAGAAAATGAGAGGTATTTATAGAATGGAAAGAAGGAAAGAGACGTTGGGGAATGATGTGATTCCGTACAAAAGGAAAATTTGAGTGGAAGTAAGATTTGAAAGAAAGTGTATGATAGTGTTGGGAAAAAGAGAGATTTGATTTTTGAAAAAGAGATTTGAAAAGATTTTTGCAAATAATGGAATATAGTACAAAAATTAGTGGGAAACAAAAGATAGTAATAATCTACTTGTTACCAGTACAGTCTGAGTTTCCTGATTCTGCGCCTGCAAAAAGATTTAACTCTGTACCGATTGCGTCAGTACTATTTATCTGTAAATAAATAAATAGCATGTGTGAAGTAATAAACAGTATTTGGCGTTTGCGTAAGAATAAATTCAACTGCAAGCCAAATTACTGTATAAGAAAAATTCTAAAAACTAAGTATTTCATATGTCAGGATATTTGTTGAAATAAAAATCCATGATTATATGAGACTCTTAATTTTCAGATTGGAGTTTTCTTGAAAAATATGTGGGCAAATTTTGGGGTATAACAGTTGCCCCTATTCAATCTTCTTAAACCTGAAGAGATTGTCTGAAATCTGAAGGTAGAAGATGATTGAATATTTAGATGCCCTGAAAATTTGCACTTACCTTGATCAGAAGAGATGTTGGAAGTTGCATTTGAATGTCGTCTGCGAAATGTTGTTGGCAAATTGAAACATTACCTGAGATGGGCTTTCAGATGCCACCTGGAATATGTGTTGATGGTCTGTTTCATCAGAATGAATCCATCTTGATGAAGGATTTGAAAGTCTTTGTGTTGACTGTTTCGGAACCGTCCAAGGTTACCGCTTTAAGTCTTGGAAGATAATCGTTACGGAACTTGTCCAAAGTTTTTTAGATTTTGGAAGTTGATCATTGTGGAACCGTCTGAGGTATCGCTTTAGATCTGCAACGTTAGATCGTTTTGGAACCGTCTGAGGTATCGCTTTAGATCTGCAATGTTAGATCGTTTTGGAACCGTCTGAGGTATCGCTTTAGATCTGTAATGCTAGATCGTTCTGGAACCGTCTGAGGTATCGCTTTAGATCTGCAACGTTAGATCGTTCTGGAACCATCTGAGGTATCGCTTTAGATCTGCAATGTTAGATCGTTCTGGAACCGTCTGAGGTATCGCTTTAGATCTGCAACGTTAGATCGTTCTGGAACCGTCTGAGGTATCGCTTTAGATCTGCGATGCTGGATCATTTTGGGTTGGTGAGTGATCAGAATGAATCTTTGACTTGATTATATCTGAGAGAACCGTTCATGGAATTCAGGTGAACACGGCATGTGATTGAGAACATCTTTGTTGAAGATATCTGCCTACCTGAAAAATCAAGTTAGTGATATGCAATGTTTATGATGCATGTAAATGTGAGATATTCCCGGAGAAATATGCATGTTATGTTGTGCATGATGTATGATGTATGATGCATGATGTATGATGTATGATGTATGATGTATGATGTATGATGTATGATGTATGATGTATGATGTATGATGTATGATGTATGATGTATGAATATGTGAATGTGATGTCAAGCTTCTAATTGGAAAAATAAATTCCCACTAGTCAGCTGGACATGAATGTATTGTGATCGTTGATGATCTTTTGTCTTGCTTGAGTACCCTCGTCTGGGGAAATTTTTTTGAGAACCCGGGTATCCCGTTGAAGGATCTTTGACTACTGCTTGGGGAACCAAAGGTAACTGGAAGTTCTGATGCCCTTTCAAATGGGAATGAGGAAGATGCATAATCCTCTGATGCACTATCTGACCAAGTCCGGGTGCGGGGATCACACCTTCTGAAGATAGTAATCTGGAACAAACCTGCTGGGGAATAAGACTTCTTTTGAAGAGAAAATCTTTTTGAGGAATTTGCTGAAAAATGCGTTTCTCTTGGTGATTTCCTTCTGATGGAATGATGTCCAGATGATCGGGACATTTCCTGAATGCCATTCCTGTTTTTCCTGGTAAACATCAATCATATTCAAATGTATATGTTCATTCAAAATTATCATTGGGATGCTTACGTATTTAAACAGAAGAAATGAAAATAGTGATTTTTGAAAGAGCTGCATTGAAAAGAGCCATGATAGGCGGGTTAGCACAGGGAGACAACAATCCTAGAAGTAGGAAACTGTCAGAAAGTTTTGAAAAATATTTATGAAGATAAATAGCTATGTGAAAATGATCCAGTCAAGTTTCAACTCTGCTATTGCCAATCTGTCTTCGAGCATCTCATCCCTCACTTGTTGGAAGAAAGTGATTAGACTGATCGGTGTCTTTGAGGTGTTGAATCTTGATGGTGAGTAGGCAGCTGAACGGAACACAGTTGTATGCTTCATTCCCTAACTTTTGCCTAGGCCGCCCTTTCAGGTTTTCAGCCTACCGGGATAGTATTTGTTTAGTCTCTAATTTTTGCCTGGACCGCCCTTTCGGGTTTTCAATCCACCGAGACGCTCATTTTTGCCTAAGTTGCCCTTTCAGGTTTTCAACTTAGCGAGCTGTTTTTTTTTTTTTTTTTTAAGAGAAGTATTTTTTGACTATGTCCGCATTCACAGGGTGTGGGAAATCCTCGCCATCCATGGTGGTAAGCAACATGGTGCCGCCGGAGAATATTTTCTTGATTATGAATGGTCCCTCGTAGGTGGGAGTCCATTTACCTCTGGGATCACCTTGTGGTAAGATGATGCGTTTGACAACCAAGCCACCAGTTTGGTATGCTTGACTTTTGACTTTTTTGTGGAAGGCTTTGATCATACGCTTTTGGTATAGCTGACCATGACAAATAGCTGCGAGCCTTTTCTCATCAATCAAGTTTATCTGGTCCAACCGTGTTTGAATCCAATCGTCTTCGTCTAGATTGGCTTCTTTCATAATCCTTAGGGAAGGAATCTGAATTTCAATTGGAAGAACTGCCTCCATACCATAGACTAAGGAAAATGGAGTTGCCCCTGTCGAAGTACGCGCAGATGTGCGATAACCATGAAGAGCAAAAGGTAACATCTCATGCCAGTCTTTGTAGGTTACTGTCATTTTTTGTATGATTTTCTTGATGTTCTTGTTGGCAGCTTCCACCGCGCCGTTCATCTTTGGTCGATATGGAGAAGAATTATGATGCTTGATTTTGAACTGTGTGCAAAGTTCAGTAATCATTCTGTTGTTTAGATTTGTGCCATTGTCCGTGATAATCCGTTCAGGGATGCCATACCGACAAATGAGATTGTATTTGATGAACCGGGCCACCACATTCTTGGTAACAGAAGCAAATGAAGCTGCTTCTACCCACTTTGTGAAGTAGTCAATAGCGACCAGGATAAAGCGATGTCCGTTGGAGGCAGTAGGTTTGATTTCTCCAATCATATCAATACCCCACATTGCAAAAGGCCAAGGAGCCGTCAGGACGCTTAATGGAACTGGAGGTACATGTACTTTGTCAGCGTATATCTGGCATTTGTGAAATGTTCGGGAGTGATGATGGCAGTCTGTTTCCATGGTAGACCAGTAATAACCTGCTCTCAGGATCTTTTTAGCCATTGTATGTCCACTGGAATGAGTACCGAAGGCACCATTGTGTATTTCTTCCATGATCTGTTCTGCTTCCTTCTTGTTTACACAGCGAAGTAAAGTCGAGTCATGGTTGCGTTTGTATAGGGTTCCAT